>NW_026126173.1:0-89621 GCF_943737965.1 Phodopus roborovskii | reverse complement strand
TACAAGACTAACCTCGGCTACCTACTGAGTTCCAGGACTTCAGTGATAGCTTGTCTCAGAAAAATAAGGAACAAAAAGAAAAGGGAAAGAAAGATATGAGTGGTCTCCTTCATTGATAAAAGGAGTGCCAAATCAGAGATTATGTAGCTCTAGTATATACATTTCTTTGGCGGCAGAGTCTCACTGCGTAGCTTTAACTGGCTTGGAACTCTCAGTGTAGCTCAAGCTAGTGTCAAATTTTTAAACTTTCACCTGCTTTTGCCTCCTGACTGCTGTGTTTAAACATGTGCATCACCATGCTCCACCCCTAGTAGATAAACTTTTAAAATTGATAAATATTACATCCCGACAACAGTTTCCCCTCTTTCCACTCCTCCAAGTTCCCCCTAACATCCCCTATTTCTCAGATCCACTCCCCCTCCCATTGCATTCAGAAAAGAACAGGCCTCCCAGAAATATCAACCAAACATGGTACAACAAGCTACAATAAGACTAGGCACAAACCCTCACAGCAAGGCTGGACAAGGCAACCCAATGCCGGGAAAGGGGCCCCTAAACCAGGCAGAGTCAGAGACAGCCCCTGCTCCCAGTATTAGTAGTACCATAAAAACATCAAGCTACACAACCATAAGATATGTGGAGAGGATCTCTCTCAGACCCATACAGGTTCTGTGATTGTTGATTCAGTCTCTGTGAGCCCCTATGTGCCCTGCTTTGGTGATGCTGTGATCCATATTCTCATGGTGTACTTTACCTCTTTGGTGCCTACAATCCATTCTCTCCCTCTTCCTCTGGATTCTCCACACTCTTGGCTGTGAGTCTCTGTATCTGTTCCCATCAGTTGCTGCAGAAAGCCTCTCTGATCATGATTTATCATTTCATTGACTTTCTTTTTTGCCAGTCATGTTTGGTTCTATCCTAGCTCTTTTGGCTGCCCAACTTCTGGAACCTCCAGGTAGTGTCAGACATGGGCTCCCATTTGTGGTATGGGCCTCAAGTTATACCAGTCATTGATTAGCCACTCCCACAAGCTCTGAGCCACCATTACCCCAGCATATCTTTCAGGCGGGAGAAATTTTAGGAGAAAGGTTTTGTGGCTGGGTTGGTGCTCCAGTCCCATCACTAAAAGACTTGCCTGGTCATAGAAGATGGCTGGTTTAGGATCTGTATTACTCATCACTAAGAGTCTTTACTAGGGTAACCCTCATAGATGCTGGGGAGTTTCCATTATACTAGGTTTCTATCTCATCTCAGAAATGCCCCCAATTCCAGTCATCTGTCCTTCAATTCCTTGCCACACCTGATCTCTCCTGCTCCCATTCCCACCCAGCCCAAGTTCACCTGTAAAATCGATTCTATTTCCCCTTCCCAGAGAGCTCTATGGGTTTCCCCTTACCCCGGATCCCTCTTTGTTACTTAGACTCAATGGATCTATGGATTGTAGCATGATTATCCTTTACAATACAGATAGTATCCACTTATGAGCGAGTACATACTATGTTTATCTTTCTGGTTCTGGCTTACTTCACTCAGGATGGTTTCTTATAGTTCCATCCATTTGCCTGTGAATTTCTTGATACCATTTTTTAAACAGCTATAAATGTACTGCATTTTCTTTATCCATTCTTTGGTTGAGGGACATCTAGTTTGTTCTAGTTTCTGGATATTATGAATAAAGATGCTATGAACATAGTTGAGCAAGTGTCCATGTGATATGATTGTGCATCCTTTGGGTATATGCCCAAGAGTAGTATTGCTGGGTCTTAAGGTAGACTGATTCTCAATTTTCTGAGAAACCGCCATACTGATTTCCAAAGTGGATGAGCAAGTTTGCACTCCCACCAGCAATGGAGGAGTGTTCTCCTTGCTCCACATCCTGTCCAAAAACTTGTGTTTTTGATCTTAGCCATTCTGACAGTTGTAAGATGTAATATCAAAGCAGTTTTGTTTTGTATTTCCTGGATGGTTAAGGATGTTGATCATTTCTTTGAGTGTTTCTCAGCCATTTGAGATTCCTATGTTGAGAATTCTCTATTTAGATATGTACCCCATTTTTTAAAATTTTTTAACATCTTTCACAATAGCCACAAGTAATAGAAAACATCTTCAGGTAACTAAAAGTAAGCAAGTGAAAGACTTGTATGACAAGAACTTCAAGTCTTTGAAGAAGATATCAGATTATGGAAAGATCTCCCATGCTCATGGATCAGTAGGGATAACATGATAAAGATGGATATCTTACCGAAAGCAGTCTGCAGATTCAACACAATCCCCATCAAAATTCCAACACAACTATTTACAGACCTTGAAAGTACAATTTTCAACTTCACACAGAAAATAAATGCCATACAATAAAAGAATTTCCTGAAGTATCACCATCCCTTATTTCAATCTATACTACAGAGCTATAGTAATTAAAAACCACATGGTATTGACATAAAAACAGAAAGGTTGATCAATGGAATTGAATTCAAAACCTAGAACTTAAACCCACAAAACAATGGCCACCTGATTTTTTTATAAAGAAGCCATAAATATGCACTGGAAAAAGAAAGCATCTTCAACAAATTTTGTTGGTCTAACTGAATGTTGTATGTAGAAGAATGGAAAAAGATCCATATCTATAACCATACACAACACTGGAGTCCACGTGAATCAAAGACCTCAACATAAATCTAGATACACTGAACCTGGAAGAGGAGAAAGTGGGAAACCACCTTGAACTCATTGGCACAGGAGACAACTTCCTTAACAAAGCACCAATGGTACAGGCATTATAGAAGACACAACTTTTTAAAATGTCCCTTCCACTCTAAAAGATCCTACAGTTCAATAAAGTGTGAGATAAGAAAACACTACCAAATGTCAGGAAAGAGTAACCACAAAGATTGGTCAGTTTTCCTAATGTCTGGAAATAGTTTTCGACATAGCAAAGATTTTTTTTCTCACTTAAAAGTGTCCATCCTAACTAAAGACCTAAATTCTCTCTTGCAGCTACTTAAAACAAAAATAGCCTCCATTGGTCTTCCATGCCAATGAAGGAAGCACTCAAATAAGCAGTGTCCCATTTTTTGTAGTGGTTTAAATGCTTTTTTGCACAAAATTTTGTTTAACATTATTATTCAACTGAGCATTACTTTCTTTTTTTATTACTTTGAGCATATTAACACATTTCTAGGTCACTGAATAACCAAGAAGGTGAGTTGTGCTGCAAAAAGGCAAACACAGAACTGGAGACCTAAGTTTAAGTAACAGTTCTATCACTAACCCGCTGAGATGACACAGTGTACAAAAGCACTTGCCTGGTAAGCCTTTCAGCCTGAGTTTGAGCCCCAGAATCCACACAAACCTGAAGGAGGCCCCTTAACATTAAGGGCTCCATCGCAGACTCCAGAATAGGCATAAACCACACCCAGACGCCTGTTTTATTTGTTTTGTTTTGTTTTTTTTTTTTTTTTTTTCACAGCGACCTTTTATTAAGCAAGGAAGAAGAGTTAAAGTGGCTACTTTCTGACTCAGGCAGGAAAAAAATGACCTTTCAGGTATAATTATTAAAAGGATGAAAGCAGAAGGCTTGTGTTAGAATGGGCTATGGTGCAGTGGTAAAGGAGATATGACACAAGGAGGAAGGGGAAGGGGTCAAAGGAAGGGGCAGAGAGATATTTGTCCCGGAGGGACAAAGGACTGCCTCTGGATATTGAGGAGAGAGATGCGGCACATAGGCAAATGGGCAGTTTATAAGGGTAAAGGGGGAAACCCAATGTTAGGATGAGGTGTTTAATTTTAATTGGACATGTTAATTAGGTGAGCCAAAGGGGGATACTGATTTCAGGATTTTGGTAGTCACCCTTAGGAGGAGGAAGTGGCCAAATAAGGGACTAGACCTTCGTGTTTAGCTTTAGGAATGCAATGTAATGGTTTTTAGCTAGGCAGAGGGAATGGGGGAGAAGGGCAAGGACTGAACCACATGCTTGAGAAGGCTAGAGTCCCTGTAAAAACCTGGATAAAGTGGTGTGAATTTGTAATCTCAGCACTCCTACAGTGAGATAAGAAGCACAGAAAGGAGATTCAGCTGAAAACTCACTGACCAGATAGCCTAGAGCATACAATTCAGTAACAGAGCCAAAAGAGACCCTGCCTCAAAACAAGATCAGTAAGAATCCACAAGTGTGCAGCACACACACATACACACAGTAAATGAACAAAATGGGAATAGTGAGAATAATTTTATAGAGATGATATGAGACCAAATTATGAAAGTTCCTCTGTCTATACAATTATGTATGGGGACTGGAAGTTGTTCAGGTTTTTAGAGTAAGCTGACCATCTCCACCCCAGTACACTTGACAATCATTGGCTTATTGCCCTGATATTATTTAGATATGTTTGATGAATAGTAAATAAATAAGAGTGGATGTGGTATACAAAGTGAGATTTTTATACATGCATATGATGTACAATGATTACCCAAATCAAGCCAATTTATCCATGATCTCACAGAGTTTTCTTGACTTCTAAAGGAAAATGTCTAAGGTCTGTACTTTAACAATGATCAAGTATGCATTATTACTATAGCCACCATACTGTATATAAGGTAGTGTATAACAAGTACCCTGCTTTTTATTTTTATGAGTTCAACATTTTTAGAGTCTATATATAATGAGATCATATATTATTTGTCTTTATGTGTCTGTTTTTTTTCACACTGAGTCTCATGTCCTCAGTACTGATCTGTGTTTTCACAAATGTTAGCATTTTAATCTTGTTAAAGACTGAATGTATCCCATGCAGTATATGTACCATGTTTTCTTTACCTAGTCAAGTGTTGATGGCCATTTAGACTGATTCCATGTCTTAACTCTGTAACAGTGCTACAGTGAGTGTGGCAACATAGATAACTCTTAATTACACTGACTTCATTTCTTTTGCTATAACCCGTAAGTGGAACTGATGAACTGCATTGTAGCTATAATTTCTTTTAAGTTTTTGAAGGATCTTTCTAATACATAATAGTTGCATTAATTTACATTCCTACAAACAGTATGCGATGGTTCCATTTTCTTTATATCCTCACCAACACTTCTTATTTTTTCATTTAATTAAGAATGAGGCAGTACAAGTGTGGTTTTGGTTTGTATTTTCCTGATAATAAGGGAAAACTATATATCTGTTGGCCGTGAATGCCTTCTTTTGAGAAATATTTGTTTGGATCCTTTATACATTCTTTTCTTTTCTTGCTTGTGATAGTTTGAATGTAATTGAGCTCAATAATCTTATATGGAGTGGCACCATTAGGAGGTGTGACTTTGTTGGAGTGGATATAGTCTTGTTGGTGGAAGTGTGTTGTGGTGGAAAGCTTTGAGATTTCCTATGCTCAGGATACTTCCCTGTGTCTCAGTTGACTTCCTGCTGTCTTCTGGTCAAGATGTGGCCAGAATCACATCTTCTTGCATACTGCCATGTTCCCCCCATGAGGAAAATGGACTGAACCTCTGAAACTGTAAGTGAGCCACTCCAGGTGAATGTTTCCTTTATAAGAGTTGCCATGGTCATGGTGTCTCTTCACAGTAACAAAAATCTTAAGATGTTGCTATTGAGTTGTGTTCCTTATATATTTAGAATTAATTCTTATCAGATCTATGTTTTAAAATATCATTGTGTTCTTACCTAAATTAATTCTATTATTTTTTTCAGAGAGGGTATTACTGTTTAGCCTGAAACTCGCTATGTAGACAAGGCTGGCCTTAAACTCACAGAGATTCACATGGATCTGCCTCCTGAGTGTTGGGATTCAATTCATATATCACTGTGCCCAGCATAAATTAGGTCTATTCTTTATTAGGTTGAGGTTGTGATTATCCTAAAAGCTTACAGATTTTTGACTAAAGGCTTCCAGTTTGCTCATTTGAATGAAATATTTAGGAGTCTGGGAATTACTTCTAACCATCCTCTATATGAAAGACAAAATTCCACCCAGCTCAAAGGTAAGATTTTGGATAGCATAGTACAGGAATCTGCAAGAAGATGATGATAAAAAATATTGAAGATGTCTTAGGTATTAAATCTGTACAGTCCAACTTTCTCGTTTTAGGGTTGAGGAAACAGAGCCAACCAAATGAAAGCAATGAACTGTTATAGTAAAGGTAATATTAACTGGCTGTATACTATATGACCAGCACTGTGTTAAGGGCTTAATGTACATTGTTATAGTTAATCCCCATCCCTAATGTAAGTACGAATGTGTCAGAACACAATCCAAGAATGAAGTTGTATGAGAATTGATGGGAGTTGTCATTCTGTAAATATGTTTCTCTTGTCAGTTAATGAATAAAGCACTGTTGGCTAATAGGAAAGCAAGATAGGTGGGACTAGGGGGCAAGGAGGATTAAGGAAGTAGTAAGGAGGAGTTTCAAGATGTAGGACCAACAGGGTAGAACTCCGAGCCCTCTCTCCAGTAAGATAAGACCATGTGGAAACACTTAGATTAATAGAAATGGGTTAATATTTAAGACAGAGCAAGCCAAGAAGAAATGCTAGTAATGGACCAACAGCAATATATCTAATACAGCATTTCTGTGTGTTATTGGGGACCAGGCTGGTGGGAAAACATGCTCATAACAGAGAATCCTGAGTGCTTGTGAGAAAACTCCATGAAAATAAAAGTCACATGACCTCAGATCTTCAAAACCACAGAATTGTTCCTCTGAATGTGCTTTGATGTCCCTCAGGCATAGAGGATAGGAGTGAGTTTACTTCAGATCATTCATTACCATTGGTTATTGTTATTTTTTATATGACTTTAAGGAAAAGAAACATATTTTTGCCATGTGCAGCTTGCCTGCCATAGGTGGCTTGTCTGCCATGTGCAACTTGTTGTTCTATTTGTATACTTTACTTAATGTGACTCTTCTTAACTCTCAGTGTATAAATTGTCTGATGCTCTAAATAAAGTTGGCTATTGCATGAGAATTTAGTCCATCTCATTTATTAGCAATATTCTCCCAGGTCCTGCTGTCCCACTGCTTTTAGAGCAGTAAACAAGTGAATGTTTGAACAGGGAACTGAAGTCAGCTATGAGATAAAAGAGTAGGGACCTTCTGGTGAGTAAGAATAATGGGGGCAGAAACTTGGAAAGGCTTTGCCTTATGTCGAACTTGTCCACTATGTTTTTAACAGAAAGGATGAACACAAGTATTAAAATCACAACTATTTGATTTCTTGCAAGTTGTTTGTGATTATAATCTTGTCTTCCAGAATAAGGAACTTTAGATGCATAAGTATGGGACAAAGTCTATAAGAATATTGAAAAGGCAAGGATAAAATATCCCCATTCAATTTTGTGTTACTTGGGTATTAACTCAGACAGTCACTAAAACACTGAATGAAGAAAAGGAGAATATTGATCACAAGAAAGAAATGGCTAATTCCTGCATGAATATAAACTGGATAATCAAACCTTAAACTTGGTAAAAAGAGGCAAAAAAGATTTCCCCATTAAGGCAAAATTGAAAGTAAAAACAGTGCCACCAATAATTATTCTGGTGATAACTCTCTCAGCTCCTTTCCTGGAGCCTCCTTTAAATGTATATCCTGAGGAATTTGATAATCAACCTAATCTTAAATTCCATCAAGTTCCTGATGAGAACTTAGAAAAGCCTATGAAAAACCTAACTTCATGCAGTAACTAATCTATTTAAAACTCTAAAAGGGCAGCATTGGACAATCCTCAAATATTATCTTGAGAGGCAAGAGGAAGAACTATAGAAATTTGAATTCCAACTAACAGAAGCATTTGTGTATCACGTGGATCCTTCACTTCTTTAAACTTACATATTCCCCCACTCAATTGTCTCCTACAGGTATTAAAGCACAATAAGATAAAACGTTAGAATGGATTTATTTATACCACAAGGGTCACAAAATACTAACTCCTTACATTACTCTCCTTGCTCAATTAGTAAATCAGGGGAGGACCTGGTGTCAACGATTATATAGGTGTGATCCTTTGCTGTGTTTTATTACCCTTAACCAACTATCAGTTTTTAAGGGTGTTACATTACTCTATGGATTTTCCATTTCATTTGCACATTACTATGGAAGGATAGAAAATCATTATCCAGCTGGTAAACTATGACATTTTTTAATGCAAACTAAATTCTTGATTACAAAAGTTGGCCAACCTTCTCCCATTCAACAGGCAGATATTTATTTTATTGATGGTTCATCTAATGGCATAGAAGGGATTTATGGTTCAGATATTCATCAGTCTATTATACTTCTCTTTCTTCAGCCCAACTGGTGAACTGGCTGTTTTGACTAATCTGTTATGGTTAGTTCACAAACCCTTAAATACTGTTTCTGAGTCTACTTATGTTGTAGGATTATTCCTAGCAATAGACCCATACTTGTACATATTCTAATCTCCTTGGCTTTATTGCATAAGGAAGTAAGCAGGCTGGTGCATTAACCTGCCCTATTTTTACTTCTCAAGAAGGACATTAAGAAGGGGTATGTATCTGTCAATGCAGATGGATCCACTGAAACATTATGAATTCTTCTTTGGCTTCTCCCACTGCAGGTCATAAAGAACAAAAATAGACAGTGAAGAAACAGTGGAAACCACTAGAAAGACAGCAAACCTCCAGCCACAAGGCAAAAGGAGATATGGACCATGTCATCAGAAGTCAAGTCTGCCCACCTGGGCCCTGTGCTCCAAGGGAGAAGTTATTCTTTGAAACACACAGAGACCTGTCACCCGAGAATCTCTTTCTGGTGATGCTATCTGCCATGACCTGTACATCTGCAGTGAGCCCGCTAGACACATGTATTGGTCTTATGTTCCTCATCCTCCTTTGTATCATCAACTTGTAGATTGTATGGATCCAGTCCCTGCTATCTTTACTAATGACTGTGTTTATGCTTGGGCCTTGGGACTATAATACACTCATTTTTTCATCTGAAGAAGAAGATGCACCTCATTTTTCCATGGTATTTGAATCACTTTCCATTTGCATAGGGCATTATAACATTTGTGCTCCTATTAGAGGGCAAATATAGGATTGCATTCTACAAGATACCAGAACTACTAATATGGCTTTCTTTCCAAGCTATCCTCTAAATTTTTCTGATCAATATAATAATATAGCCAATAGTACTGGACATAGTTTGCATCTCTCTTCTTAGTGGCAGAGTATTACATATAATGCTTAATGACAACTAGATTCATCTACAGCATCTCAAATCAAAACCATTCTGGGTATCTTGCTATTAAAATGTAAAAAGGTGGGAGGAAGATGTTGGAACATGGTGCAAGAATGGAGTCATATGTGGACAATTCTGAGTGTTTGTGAGAAAACTCCAAGAAAACCAGATAAGAGCCTTGCAGCCTCAGTTTCTTCAAAAACACAGAATTGTTCTTGGAATGTGCTTATATGCCCCTTGGATGTAACAGATAGGAGTGGTTTTACTCCAGATTATTTATTACAACTGGCTATTGTTATTTGTTTATATGACTCTATGGAAAAACATGTTTTTCCACACAAGGCTTGTCTGCCATATGCTGCCTGTCCTTGTGATTATACGTTTTACTCACATGCTTCAGAGCATAAATTGTATGATACTCTCAATAAATATGACTACGGCATGAGACTTTAGTCTGCCTCATTTATTGGCTCCATTCTCCCAAGTCTCACTGCCTTTAAAGTGGTTGTACCCATTTTAGGGATGAAGAAGCTGAAGCACAGGGAGGTTGAATTGCTTAAAGTCACATCTTTTAGTTGGTAACAGAACAAATGTTGAAAGGGATTTTTTCTGATATATTTTTCCTCTTAAAAATGATATTGCCTACTAAAAACATAAATATGTCATTTGAGAGCATCCATGATCTGGTTCCAGCCCATCTCCCCAGCTCTGCTTCTTTTTTTTTTTTTTTTTTTTTTTTTTTTTTTTTTTTTTTGTTTTTTTACATGTCGATCCCAGTTCCCTCTTCCTCTCTCCCTCCCCCCAGGCCTCCCTCCCTCCTTCCCTCCCTTTTACCCTCTCTGCCCTCTCACATGCACTCTAAACACCCTCCCATCCCATCCCCCACCCCAATTCCATATGTAGGGGAATTCCATCCAGTTGGGGTCATGTAGATCTGACAGGTCCTGTGAAGTAGGGACTAGGGCTTCTCTCCTGTCTCTAGATTAAGGCAGTTATCCCTCCATGGGGGATATGTTTGCAAAGTCCTTTTGTGCACCAGGGATACACCACTGTCTGAGGTCTCTTAGACTGCTCAGTCCTTCTGGCTGAGACCCATATTCAGGGGGGTCCGAGTCAGTCCCATGCTCGCATCCCAGCTATGAGTCTAGTGGCCCTTAGCTCCTCCTTGTTCAGGTAAGCTGTCTCTATGTGCTTCTGCCACATGGTCTTGTCCTCTCCATCTGCTTCTGGGTTCTAGTTCGACTCAGTGTTTATGTATGGGTGTTTGCTCCTATTTTCAACAGGCATTAGTTGAGGGCTCCATGGAGAAGTTAGTTGTTGATCTCACTCTCCGGGAAGGGCATTTATGATAGCCTTTCCACGGAAGCTGAGATTGTTAGTTGGGAGCAGTCTTGTAGTTCTCTCGACCTTTCTTTGTGTTCAATTTTATCTTCAAACCAATATTGACTCCCTCTTTTATGTTCTCTCTGTCTCTGTCTCTCTCTCTCTCTTTCTTATCTTCCATTCCTAACCAGGCTCAATCCTCCTGGTCGCACATGCCTTCCTCTCCCCACCCCCTCATTTTCTCCTACTTCTCTCTCCATTCGCTGCCCCCCCACTTCCCCTGAGCTCTGGGGGACTTGTCCATTCCCAGTTCTGTGAGGGACTTTATATGAATCTCTTAGAATACACCTTGTATCCTAGTTCATCTGGTGATGTGAATTATAGGCTGGTGATCATTTGATCTAGGTCTAAAATCCATATATGAGTGAGTACATACTGTGTTCCTCTTTTTGTGACTGGGTTACCTCATTCAGGATGTTTTCTTCAAGTGCCATCCACTTGCCTGCGAATTTCAAGATACTATTATTTTTTTCTGCAGAGTAGTATTCCATTGTGTAGATGTGCCACATCTTCATTAACCATTCTTCAATTGAGGGGCATCTAGGTTGCTTCCAGTTTCTTGCTATTACAAATAGTGCTGCTATGAACATAGTTGAACAGATGTCTTTGTTGCATGGATGTGAATCCTTTGGGTATCCCAGCTCTGCTTCTTAAGGGTTTTATCTCTGTAAAACTTGACCTTCAGCCAACAGTTTATTCACTATATCAAATAATTTTCTAATTTTCTATCTTGGTGGTGATACCTTCTGTTTTCTTTCCTGTCACCTCAACAGGTCTGAAGGTTACTTATCCTCTGAGTTCCAATTCAAACATCATCCAATCAAATGTTAAAAGTGACTTCAACCTTCTCTGTGCATCTAAGATTCTTTACACTGACCTTTGACATAGGAAGGGCTTTTATGATGACTTATCCAGGGGCATGACGAAACAATAGAGCCTTACCTTAGTTGGTTTCTTAAAGCCCCATCAGCCTGCTAGCTTGTCAGAAAATATGAGACAATGGATATGAATAGGACCCTTGAACTGTGTCATTGATATTTAGCAAAGTAGACACCTTTAAAAGTGGGAATATTTTCAGATGAGCAAATTTCCATTTTTCATCTACATTAAATAAAACTAGAAATGTCAAATTTGGACAAGCAAAGAGACAAATAGTAGAAGGTAATATAGTCAAACAAAATATTGACATTTTAATTGATGCATAAGCAATCATGGTCTTGAGTTTCTATTGTTCTGTGATAGAGAAACATGGAATGACTAATAAAGTGAGGACAGTTTCTTAGAATTAAGTATGTAAACTCATAGCTTGTGTTTGATTTAAAAATCTGTGTTCATTTTAAAATTCTGAAAAGAGGGTTTATGCTCTTTGCTGTTTGAGTGATAAGGCCATAATGCTATAAAATGAAGGGTGGCTACAAGCCCAGGTTTTATTTATGTCTATGTGTGCAAGTATAAAAACTACCTCCTTGTTAGAGGATGGTACTCAAAACCCTTTAGAGAGACAGTGACATCTGCTATGGGGGAGTCACACTTGGGACAACTTGATTGACCATTTTTGGCATATGCTGGTCTAAATTGGCTCATCTATTGGCTAACAATCTTTTCTGAATTAGTTCCAACTCTCCAGCAGGCACATTTCCATCTGGTTAAGTTTAGAACTCAAGCTGTGGGTTTTTATTTATTTATTTATTTAAGTGGTGGTGGGGGGGAGAAAAACCCATACCTTACACTGATACTAGTCTAGGCCAAAGGTTCTTACTGATATCACCCATGTCATCCTTTAAGATGTGTTTTTCATTTACCTTATTTAAATCCTGAGGTGAATGATGTGCGTGCTGGTATTCTTGGCACTTAGCTTTTGAAGAAGAGCAAGGATAGTGTTTTGAAGTTTGCTTTATTTTGAAAAGAAGGTACAAAAGGAGATAAGGAAAAAAGTGCAGGCATCTGCAAATACAGGTTTGTCAGGTGTCTGCATTCTCCCAGGGGAGGGAGGTAGTGCTGATAAACAGCTGCTTACCACAGAAGAGCCTTCTGCTGTGTGGTTCTCTCACTGTTTTCTTCTTCGTGCACTAGCATGTGAGACAGTATATCATAGTGTAAAGTCACACAGATGATTAGAAGAGGGACGACAAGAAACAAAGCCATGTGGTGCATGGCATGCACAGCAGGATAGTAAATCAGAGGCCTGAAGACTTTGTCTTACAGTCAGCGCAGTAATGAATCTGTTGATCTTTTCTTAACACTCTGTTCTTCACTTCTGGGTATAAATTCCCATAGCAGAATTGACTGGTTTAGGGATGGCGTTAGAAGACCGGGAGACTTTATCAGGTTTTCTTCAGAATGTGTTCACAACCCTGATCGTGACAAAGTAGTCAAAAATACAGCTAAGTACTCTGTGGTTCCTTCACTGAGCTGGGGTTCGGTGGGCGTCTCAAGACGTTACAACTTTGTAAAAACACTTTTCACTTGCTTTCTCATCTGTATCAGGCCAGCAGTTTCTCGTATGGTTCCAGCAATCTAAAAGTGTGCAGATTTTTTCAATCAAATATTTTCAATTGTAAAATAAATTAAGGCTCACACAGTTTCACAAATAATAGAGTTCTTTTTTAGCCTTCAGCCAGCTTTTTTTTTCCATAACAACATAACCACAAGACATAATCCAAACCAGGGACTTGATAGTGGCACAGTACTAAACTATATACATTACTCAGATTTCAGTCAAGACTCATAGGGTGGGTTATAGTTCCTTTTGTGATGTTGTTACTGAAATAGAGAGCATTGCATCACTCATAATAGGTAAGTCTTCTACCAGTTAGCCCCTGGAGTTACAGTTTTTAAATTAAATTTTATCCCCATATAACTATGACCATTATTAAGATACAAAAGTCATTTTATCACCAGAAAGAAGGTCCATTTCCTTTTATAATCAGGTCTGATAGGGATACTAATTTGAACTAAATTTTAATCTTTCTGATGTGGTGATCTCCATCAGGAAATACTCCCTTGAAGCCGAGTTATGTTCATACAGCCATATCTGGCCCCTAGAAGAACATAGTTTTTCCTCTATGTCCCTGGCACAAGTGAGGACAGTTTCTTCGTCACTTGGTTTGTCTTAGAAAATCTGTAAAGTAATGGTTAATGTTTTTAAGACTTGAAAACATATATGAAGGATGAATACAAAGGAAATAAAATACAAAACACTCACTCACTCACACACACACACACACACACACACACACACCAAGCTTCCGAAGAACTTAATTTCTCATTTCACATTAGTTAACTTGCTTATAAGTATCTCAAGCTTTATCTGACAGTTTATTCTGTTTTCTTAGCTATTTGTCTTTTGGTCCCTGACTTCTGCAGTAACAACTTCTTAGAAACCTGGGCAGCTTACTTGATCTCCAAATTTCCATATGGCAGGTGCCAATCTATCTCCTGATATTTGTGAAATAGCTATTTCTTACTTGCCCTACTTTTGAAATTTTTTTTCTTATTTCAGATATCTATACCAGTTCCCTCTCCCTTCCATCCTCCCATGCCCTCTACAGACCCCCCTTTCCATCCCCCACACACTCCCCAGGGAGGGTGAGGCCTGTCAAGTTATTTGGGGCAGGACCTAGGCCCTCCCTTGTGTCTCTAGGCGAAGGAAGTATTCCTCTATGAGGAATGTACTCCCGAAGTCCATTCATGCACCAGGTTCCACTGTCAGAGGTCCCTTAAACTGCCCAGGCCTCCTAACTGAGACCCATGTTCAGGGGGTCCAGGTTGGTTATATGCTGGTTTCCCAGCTATCAATCTGGGGTCCATGAGCTCCCCCTTGTTCAGGTCAGCTGTTACTGTGGGTTCTTTCAGCCTGGTCTTGACCCCTTTGCTCATCACTTCTCCCTCTGTGCAACTGGATTCCAGGAGTTCAGCTCAGTGTTTAGCCGTGGGTGTCTGAATCTGATTACGTTAGCTACTGAATGAAGTCATTAGGGAAGAGCATTTAAGATAGCCTCTCCACCATTAGATTGTTAGTTAGGATCATCTTTGTAGGTCTCTGGGCATTTCCCTAGTGCCAGATTTCTCTTTAAACCTAAAATGGCTCCCTCTATTAAGGTATCTCTTTTCTTGCTCCACTTCTCCTCTTCTCCTCTTCTCCCTGCTCTCTCATGCCCTCCTCTCCCCTTCTCTTCTCCTCTTCTCTTTCTCCTAACTCCCTCTCCCCTTCACCCATGTTCCCAATTTGCTCAGGAGATCTTGTCCCTTTCCCCTTCTCCAGGGGATCATGTGTGTCTCTTTTAGGGTCCTCCTTGTTTCCTAGATTTTCTGGTGGTGTGGATTACAGGCTGGCGAGCCTTTGCTCTATGTCTAAAATCCATATATGAGTGAGTACATACCATGTTTGTCTTTTGTGACTGGGTTACCTCACTCAGGATTGTTTCTTCTAGTTCCATCCGTTTTCCTGAGAATTTCAAGATTCCATTTTTACTTATTTATTTATTTTTCTTATTTTACATTTCAATCCCACGTCCATTTCCCTCCCTCTCTCTCCCACAGTCTCTCCCACAGTTGCCCTGCAACCATCTTCCCATCCCATCCCCCCCCCCAATGCACAGGTAGCGTTATGCCATCCAGGAGGGGTCATCTACATCTGTGAAGTCATTTGGAGTAGGGACTAGGCCCTCCCTCCTGCCTCTAGGTTAAGGGAGTATCCCTCCATGGGGGATGTGCCCCCAAAGTCCTTTCGTGCACCAGGGATACATCCTGATTCCACTGTCAGAGGTCCCTTAGACTGCTCAGGCCTTCTAACTGAGACCCATGTTCAGGGGGTCTGAGTCGGTCCCATACTGGAGTCCCAGCTATCAGTCTGGGGGCCCGTTAGCTCCTCCTTGTTCAGGTCAGCTCAGCTTTCTCTGTGGGTTTTTCTAGTCTAGTCTTGTCCTCCCTCTCTGCATCTGGATTCCAGTTTGGCTCAATGTTTAGCTGTAGGTGTCTGCTTCTGTTTCCATCTCTATGATAGTGGATAAGTTAGTCATCAATCTCCATTGTTTTTATCCTCTGAGTAGTACTCCACTGTGTAAATGTACATTTTCTTTATCCATTCTTCAGTTGAGGGGCATCTAGGTTGCTTCCAAGTTCTGGCTATTACAAATCATGCTGCTATGAACATAGTTGAACAGATGGCCTTGTTGTATGAATGTGCATATTTTGGGTATATGCCTAAGAGTGGAATTGCTGGATCTTGTGGTAGACTGATTCCCATTTTCCTGAGGAACCACCATACTGATTTCCAAAGTGGCTGTACAAGCTGGCACTCCCACTAGCAGTGGAGGAGTGTTCCCCTTTCTCCACATCCTCTCCAGAATAAACTGTCTTTGATGTTCTTGATTTTAGTCATTCTGACAGGGGTAAGATGGTGTCTTATAGTTGTTTTGAATTGCATTTCCCTGATGACTAAGGATGTTCAGCATTTTCTTAAGTGTCTTTCTGCCATTTTACATTCCTCTATTGAGATTCTCTATTTAGTACTGTACCCTACTTTTTAATTGGTGTATTTTGTTGTTTTTGTGACTAGCTTCATGAGTTCTTTGTATATTTTGGAAATCAGCCCTCTGTCAGATGTGGGGTTGGTGAATATCGTTTCCCATTTTGTGGACTGCCATTTTGTCTTGTTGACTGTGTCCTTTGCCTTACAGAAGCTTCTCAGTTTCAGGAGGCCCCATTTATTAATTGTCAATCTCAGTGTCTGTGCTCCTGGTGTTATGTTCAGGAATTTGTCTCAAGGATACCTCCCACTTTCTCTTGTAAGAAATTCAGTGTAGCTGGATTTATGTTGAGGTCTTTGATCCATTTGGACTTAACTTTTGTGCATGGTGATAGATATGGATCTATCTACAGTCTTCTAAACACCAGCATCCAGTTATGCAAGCACAATTTGTTGAAAATGCTTCCTTTTTTCCATTGTATAATTTTAGCTGCTTTGTCAAATATCAGGTGTTTGTAGGTGTGTGGTTTAATATCATGGTTTTCAGTTCAATTCCATTGGTCTACCTGTCTATTTTTGTGTCAATACTAAGCTATTTTCAGGACTATAGCTTTATAGTAGAACTTGAAGTCAGAGAAGTTCCTTTATTGTGCAGGGTTGTTTTGGCTATCTTAGAAATCATCCACCATGACCAAGTAGGATTCATCTCAGGAATGCAGGGTTGGTTAAACGTATGAAAATCTATCGATGTAATCTACCATATAAACAAACTAAAAAAGAAAAACTGTATGATCATCTCACTAGATGCTGAAAAGCCTTTGACAAAATCCAACACCCCTTCATGATAAAGGTCCTGGAGAGATCAGGAATAACAGGAACATACCTAAACATAAACATAATAAAAGCTATATAGTAAACCAACAGCTAACATCAAACTAAATGGAGAGAAACTCAATGTGATTCCTCTAAAATCAGGACCAAGGCAAGGTTATTCAGTCTCTCCTTATCTTGTCAATATTGTACTTAAAGTTCTAGCTAGAGCAATAAGACAGCAAAAGGAGATCAAGGGGATACAAATTGGAAAGGAAGAAGTCAAACTTTCACTATTTGAAGATGATATGATAGTTTACATAAGTGACCCAAAACACTCTTCCAGGAAACTTCTACAGCTAATAAACACCTTCACCTTCTTCTATCATGTAGTCACACTTTTAATAGTATGTAGTCATCCACTAGGTATGATTTCTCATTTGACTTTTTAATCTAAGTAACCTGTGGTTAACATAACCAATATTCTTATCTTGTAGGTTTGAACTCTAGTAGTAATGAATATAGTAGTAGCATACAGCTTTGTTGAACTTTCCTAGTATAGAATTCCATGAAGTAACTAATGGCTCCAAGTTGCAGGGCATGTCTTCACTGGTTTATCACTAAGAGGTTCTTCTCTATACATTTAAACTGCAGGAGTAAAGACTGAGCTAGTTTTTGCTTGCAATATAACAATAACAGTAACAAAACCTAAAAACTTAACTGCTGAAAACAACACTTACTTATCACTTCCTAGCTTTGCAGATGTCCAGGCATGGTGGAGCTGCATTTCTCTGCTCAGCCTCATGAGACTGAAATAAGAATGTTGGCCAGGCTGCTTCTTAGCTCATTCAGGTTATTGGAGAATTCATTTCCTTGCAGCTGCATGATAGAATTCCGTATTTTCCTACTAGCTGGTAGCTGGGTGTGTTCATGGCTCCTTCAGGTTGTCTTTCCATTTGCATTAGAAACTCACAATATAGATGGTTGTTTTATTCCAGGCCAGATGAATCATGTGTTTTTTACTTCTTCCCCTGCCCCCAGTCAGAAAAAAATGCCAGCTTCAACCCTTTCAAACAATTAAAACAGGCCCAGTATCTTCCTATCCATAACCTAAACAGAAGAGTAAGATTCATCGGGTCACTAGTTCTGGAGATCTTATATATGAAATGCACTTGAAGAGAACAGCAACCAAATGTTGTATAATGCATCAACATCCTGGTTTATATAGGACTTGCTTTTTTGGGGTGGGGATACAAGGTCTCACTATGAGGCACTAGCTAGTCTGGAACTTGCTATGTAGACTGGGCTGGCCTGGAAATCACAGAGATCTGCCTGCCTCTCCCTCTGGAGTGCTAGTATTAATAAGGTGTATACCACCATACTAGGGCATTTTCTTTCTTTTTTAATCCTTTCCCCCTCTCTCTTCCTTGATGAGAATTTTGTATAATGTATTTTTATCACATTGACCCAACCTACCCCCTACTTCCCCCAGATCACTCCTCCAAATCCCACTCACCTGTGTCATCTTTAAACCTATCAATTCCAATTTATTATATCTGTATACTCTTGGATGTGTGGCCTTCTCTAGGGAAATATGGCAGCTATCAATTGCAATAGTTCCTTAGCTAGGAATGAGACTTTGGCCACTCTCCATACTGGAATTTTGTATGCCTTGAACTTCAACAGGTTTTGTGCATTCTGTCTCATCTATGAATTTATATATGCAGCTGCTAATCGGTGCCCCAACAAAGACATTTTCTTGTAATGATCCACTTTCTCTGGCTCTTACAGTCTTCTCACACCCTCTCCCACAGTGATCTCTAAGCCTTGGTAGGAGGGCTGTGACATAGATGTCTGATTTAGGGCTGCGAACACTGATATGTCTTATTTTCTGTACCTTGACCACTGTGGGTCTCTTTGTTAATCACCATTCACTGCAAAAAGAATATTCTTTGTTGAAGGTAGATGGATGCATTCATCTGTGGGTATAAGGATGAGTCACTAGAAGTCTGTTTAATATTATATCCATTTAGCAGAATAATAGTAATAGATTCTTCTATAGGACTATGATCTGTCTAGGTATAGTTCCTGACCTCAATAATGCTAAAGGAAGACATGTCCATCAGGCTGCAATAGGCCTACAGAACATCAAATAGACAGGACCAGGAAAGAAACTCCCCATGACATATTGTAGTCAAAACATTAAAACCACGGAATAAAGAAATGTTATTGAAATCTATGAGGAGAAAGGTCAAGTCACTTACAAAGGCAGGCCTATTAGAATAACACCCGATTATTCAGCAGAAACCTTTAAAGGCAAAAGGGCTTGGAAAGATGTACTCCAATTCCTGAAAGACCACAACTGTCAATCCAGGCTATTAATACCCAAAATTAAAGCAAAGGGAAGGAGAAAAAAATTTCCATGATAAGGAACAGATTAAAGGAATTTATTTTTACAAAGCCAGCTTTTAAAAAAATCTTTCGAGTAGCCAATTCTCCATCTATATTGAAGGGTGAACAAAATATAGTATAGCGTATCATGAGATGCTATCAACTAGTAACAAGTAAGATCCCACAAAAGTTATATCAGTTTTCAGCCCTTGGGAACATGTATCAGAACTTGCAGTGGCATAACTCCAAAGCCAGAAGCAAACTATAATCTGCCTTGCACACTTCAGGAAAGTGTGAAAATACTGAAATTTTCTGTGTGTGCATGGCACAAAAAGGTCATGTTTCTGCATTCTCTCCAGGTTATGTACATATATTTGAAGATCTGAAGCTAGGAACCTGAGATGAGAAAGAACATGTGACATTTATCTTTCTGGTTCCAGGTTATCTCATGTATACATGACATGAAAAATGTCAAAACAAACCATTCAAACCAATATGAAATGTACTAAAGTCTATCTGCTGCCATGCTCCCTGCCATGGCGATCATGGACTAATCCTCTGGAACTGTGATCCCAAAATTAAATGCTTTGGTAATGGTATTTTGTCACATCAATAGAAAAGTAACAGACATTTAGTAATTGTTGAAATATTGTTTGTTGTTTTCCTATGTTTCCTTCTTATTACTTATTAATGTCTTGTTTGGATTTGAATTTAGCATTTCTTGTAGACCAGCTCTTAATTATCTTTATTTCTCTTTAATTTTTGTTTGAATATATCCCATGATTCTTTCCATTCTTAGCCTAAAAAGAAAGGAATGTCTGCTATATTTAGTTTACAGTTTTCTAAAGGGAGAAAGAAGAGGTTAGGGACTACATTAAGATTTTTCCATTTGAAAAGTTGTGAATACAGTTTAGGGTTTCAGTTAACAAGAGCTTAAATTGTGAAAGCACAATGAGAATACAGAGGGAAGGACAAACTTGAGGTCTCACAAGAGGAAGTGTCTGAATGAATAAGCAAGGCTAATGTAATGGACTACTTTGACAAAATACCATGTTTTGAATGATTTTGAAGCTGTCAAGAGGAAAGCAAGACAATGGGGCTGACTTTAACCACATCGAAGAATAAAGAAAGGAATTGCCTTGTGAATTATCCACATATCTAATGCAAAACATTACTTTCAGAGTTCCAAATATGTCCTGTTCTCAACTGGTCTTTGGATCATCAGTGGAGTAGCGTCAGGCACTAGCATCATACCAGTGTTAGTAAGGCACCTCTTGGTTTTTCTTGAATCTTTCATTTTATAGTTACTCCACAGGATAATTTTTCGGCAAAGTTCAAATATTTAAAAATAGTTCTTCATGCAATTTGATAGTAAAAAGTCTATCTCTTAAGGTTGAATATGTAGTAAGGAGAACAAGCTGGAATGAGAACCAGAGTTAAAATACAAGTCAGAGCCTTATTTGTTCACTGGAGGTAGGAAAGCCACTTAACAGTCTATTACAGGAATTAGAAGGTAAGGAACTCTTCAATCAGTGTTAAACTGGGAATCAATTTCGTGTAACATGCATGACTACCATAGCAAGGGCCTTACAAGGGCCTTACAAAGTCCTTACAAAATAGTACATAAAGTAAATGCAGCATGCAAATTTGGAAAACTGGGTGACTGATGCTTTAATGGAGAGAAGAAAAAAACTACATTTGTTTTTCATACTGGATCACTTGATTCTCTTGTTCTAGAGCCATACTTCCTTGACTGCCTTAAACATTATACTTTATTTTAATACCTCTCAAGTTATGTAAAGAAAATAAATTATGCATCAGAAAATGAGAACTGTATTCTCCCGTCTAGTTGTATCATTGAACTTTTCATCTTAAGAAGCTCAATATGTTTTTGCATACATTCTCACTCTCTTATGCCAGTTCTGTAAAGCTCCAGGAAACAGACATGATCCAGAGTATGCAATGAAGTCATCTCTCTAGGGAGCCCCAGAAACAATCAACAGAGCCAGGACTGGAATGCACATTTCTTAACTTCCACTCTAAACTCTGCTTCCATTATTTTCATAGACAATGCTTTAAACAATTAAGTCAAACCATTGCTGTTAGGAACTGTTGACTCTAATTTGTTTAAGACAGTTTATTTTTTCCAAATCTGAATCCTCAGAAACATTTAAAAGGATACTATATCAGAATTTACTGGTTACTTAGTTTTCTAAGCCTCAGCAGTCTTGACAAAGTCTGTTGTTTAAATTCTCAACTAGTTCCACTACTAACAGGAACTTTTAAAAGTCTGAGGTGTATGATAGTCTCTGTGAATTTACTGAAGGTCAGGGGAAAACTTGACCTTAACAGCTGTTTTTCCTATAAAATTGGATCCCATTTTGATGCAGGGAATTACTGTCCAGATGCTTTTGTTAGTCATGTTCCTATGAGACCACTCACTCAAACAACAAATTGAGTTTCTATTACCTGCTGGGCGCAATATAAATTATAACCTGGCAAGGATACCTGTAATCAAAGAGGAATAGGAAATCTATTGTGTTGCTAAACATTTGACCCTTAGGCTGCCAGTTCTTGAACATGTAATCATAGTTATAATCTATGTATGTTTGTGTGTGTTTGTATGTATATATATATATGTGTGTGTGTCAATAATATATATGTAGATGTGCATATGTATACTTGAATATGCACATACAAGCATACTTGAAATATTATTTCTGATAATGATATTGATATAGCACAGCTGTAATAAGACTGAACGGAACAAACTGGTAATTCCAAGTAAGAAGGAAGAGAATAAAGTATAAATTTTCATGTTTTTCTTCTTTAGAAGAGGGACATACTCTATCATATAGTGATAAAAGAATAGTGTGGACCTTAAATTATCCAAATGTTTATTATTATTAATATGTCTTTCCTGCTATAAGTGAAGTATATTTATTCTTGTTTTGCCATAATATGGCAAAGCCATGTCAGAATAGGAAAATATGCATATTGTCATGAGCGAACTTGCATTTGTACAGCACTCATATGTGGTACTCAAAGTTCCAGTTGAGACCATAACTCTATCTTTGCCCATATGCCAATTTCCACACTGGATGAAAGGCTAAATTTCTAACAAGGCTCGGAGCTTCAAGTCACAAATATGCATCTTACATTCCACAAATGTTTTGTTTGCAGGACCAATTTCATAGTCTTAAAACTTCTTGAAGATCCTAAACAGCTCTTGATTGTATGGATAGATCAATCTTGTCTGTATTGGATGCTACATTTTAGAAAATTTGACATATTTGCTTATTACTTTGAACTAGTAAATCTATAACCTACCAAAGATATAGTATTCTTAAATATTTATATATGCCATTTAATGGGAAAATGATCATTAACATGTTAGTGAGAAAGAGTGTTCATGTTTTACAATTTCTCAAATCTCTTTAATGTGTAGCTTGCCTTCATGTCTACTTGTGAATTCAACCTCCTGTTTTGTTCAAAAATTGATATTGTGGGGAGAAGAAAGGGGATGAGATAGAGAATTGATGGGGGAGGGGAGGAGAGGGAGGCTCTAGGTTGGCATTTAAGGTAGTCATCAGTCTGATTATCAGGGAGTACATACAATGTTTGTCTTTCTGTGACTGGGTTACCTCACGCAGGATGGTTTCTTCTAGTTCCATCTATTTGGAGATACACAGATGAATATAAATGGATTAACAATTAAGAGCCAGAAACTTCCATCTACAAATTACTATGCCAGTTAAATATTTGTATCATTTTGAGATTAGTCACTTGAATCTATACAAAAAAAGAGTAATTTTTAAGAGAATGTCTTATTTAGTCTAGGCTAGCCTCAAACACATTACGTAGCTGGGATTAATCTTGAACTTGTGATCATCCTCCACTTTTAAGTGCCAGGATTATAGATGTGTACTACCAGACCCAGTTTATGTATTACACCTAGGGCTTTGTACATCCTACAGGCAACATGAATAGGAAGTAAGACATTTTTCATTCAATTAAACATTTATCCATGAATATGAAGAATGACATCCAGAAAATCCTTTTGATTTACAAATGGAAAAATCCATAAATATAGCTGAAGTTGATGTTACTGCTTGGAAATAAATACACATGCTGCTGAAATATGAAAGATGTTGAACTTTTTGAATCTTATGGTTTATTCTGGAACAACTATGTTGACATTGACAGCATGATGATGGAAATACAGTAGTGAGAAAATTTCTGGTCCTTTAGTTAGAACAATTGCACCAAATTGTACTACTAGTCACTGAATTTTTCACCCTCATGTTACCTTATAGGAAAACTTTCAAATTATAGTTTTGTTTAATAATGTCCGTGATAAAGCAATAAACATTTGTGCTGGTTAGTTATTGTTAAGTTGGCATAAACTAAGGTCATCTAGGAAGAGGATCCTCAATTGAGAAAATGCCTCCATTAGATTGGGCTGTAGGCAAGCCTATGGAGATGTTCTCTTAACTAATGATTAATGTGGATGGACCCAGACTACTGAAGCCAGTGCTATCTCTGAGAAGGTACCATTGGGTAATCTAAGAAAAGCAGCTGATCAAGCCATGGGGAACAAGCAAGTAAGAAAGTTTCCCCATCACCCCTGCCTCTGTTCCTATCCTGTCTTCCTTCATTGATTGACTGTGATTGCAAAATATAAGCCAAGTAAACACTTTCTTCCCTACATTGCTTTTGGTCATAGTGTTTACCATAACAATAGACCAAATTAGTACGGTGTTATTCTATTAAGTCTTTACTTTTACTGGCACTGAAATATGACATAGGTCTTAAGGAAAAGAACTTATTTGATCAGAGAGCTGAATGAGAGCCACCTTTTTTCATGGAACGCCATTTTTATTTGAAAAGACAGCTAACAAAAGAACCATGGTTAGTCAGTAGGCATTGCCTTAAAATTGAATGAAGTAACCCTGTTACTACAAGGAAAAGAATGGACAATGTTTGTCACTAGTGGTAATATTTAAGTTTGTAGGGAACAGTAGAACTTTAAAAAAAATGGATCTTCCTCTGTGAGTCTGAATTTTCTGAAGAGATCACTGAGGGTAATACATAAAGTATTATGGATATTTACAACTAAGTGCATCAGAATTTGGAAAACCTGCCTAAAGCTATGAAATACTTTCCATATAATTAACGTATGTCCTTCCAAATTTGCACATGAAAGTTCCATTCAAGGCACAAGATAGACCAATATATTGAATTGTAACAGAATCTGAATCATGCGTTGATAGGATATCAGAGTTCATGCTGTAATCTTTAATTTAAAAACTATTACCAACTGCCAAATTTGTTTCAGGATCAAAAAGGAATATCCAAAATTATTAGAAAAAAACTATTATAGTATTTCTCCCTTTTCCAAACATATAGTCATTTCAATATCATTTTTCATCTTTATTGAATTGTCATAGTGGTTTTTTTTTGCAATTTTTTTACAATTTTTATTTATATTACAATCTTGTTTCTCTGTATAGCTTTGGAGCCTGTCCTGGAACTAGCTCTGTACACCAGGCTGGCTAACTCACAGATCCACCTGCCTCTCCCTCCCAAGTGCTGGGACTAAAGGCGCGTGCCACCACTGCCCAGCTATTTCCTGTATTTTATTTTATTTTTTTTTAAAGAATTGAACACACAGGCCAAGGAAGCAGCCCCCAACTCCAGCAGGCATTCCATGGGAATCCACCAGCCAAGTCTGCCAGAGAAACAAATAAGCTGGTGAAGCAGGTAGGCAAGCTTCAGATTTTCAATCTTCCTGCTCTCCTCCATATCCAGGCCCCTAGTCTCAGGTCAGTTATATAGCAGACTACCTGCTGTGGCTTCTCACTCTCAGTCCCTATTCCCAGTGGACTAAGAAAATATTGGTGGATCACCCTGATTTCCTCCCTCCTGTGGACTTTCTCAGGCTCATTTCCTAGCCCATCCCCATTCTGAAGTGTCAGCCCCCAGTTCTTAGTAATACATTATACACAGAACCCCCAGTTGCTACACCTAGCAAGATTCAAGAAGCAGTCCCTACCAGGCAACACACAGCCACCATACTCTTCTAAGAACCAGAGAGAGCAACAGAAACCAAGGAACAAAACGCCCACCTAACAAAGACAAGATATAAGTACCTAGAATTACATACAATCTTCCTAAACCCAGATGCCAAGATGCCAGCATAAAAACACAACCAATGATAGCAGGACAATATGTCCTGACTACAGCCTAGCAACTCCACTACAGTTGCCCTGAGAAACCAACACAGTTGAAGCACAAGACAAGGACCTTAAAATAGCTTTTTGGAATATGATAGTTTCTTAAAGAGGAAATGAATAAATGCCTCAAAGAAAACACATTCAAACATTGGAAGGAAATGAATAAAACAGTTCAAGATGTGAAAGTGAAAAACAAATTTATGAACAAAAATTGAGGGAAATTTAGAAATGTAAAATTTAGGAGCTCAAATGGGAACCTCATAGGCAAATCTTACCAACAGTGTAAAAGAAATGTAAGAGACAATCTTGGGGCACTGAAGACAAGATAGAAGAAATGGATGCCTTGGTCAAAGGAATATATATATGCACAAAACATCCAGAAGTCTGTGGCACTATCAAAAGACAAAAATATCTAAGAATAATAGGGATAGAGGAAGTGAAGGAACCCAGGTCAAAGGCACAGAAAATATTTTTAACAACATCATAACCTAAAGTAAGAAGTAACCTAAAGAAAGAAGTACCTATTAAGTTACAAGAAGCATACAGAACACCAAATAGACTGAACCAGAAAAGAAACTCCTCTTGACACATAATAATCAAGACACTAAATGTACAGAACAAAGAATATTAAATAAAAGCTCCAAGGGGGGTAAAGACCAAGTAACATTTAAAGGCAGACCTGAATTCTCAATGGAGATGCTAAAACCAGAAGGGGCTGGACAAATGTGCTACAGACTCTAAGAGACCATAGATGCACCCAGACTACTACACCTAGCAAAACTTTCAATTGCAATAGTTGGATAAAAAGATGTTTCATGATAAAAATCAAATTTAAGCAAAATCTATCTACAAATCCAGCATTACCAAAGGCACTAGAAGGAAAACTTCAACCTGGAAAATTTTCACACCCAAGAAATCACAAAGAATAAATAATCATAAACAAACAAATCAAGGGGGCATTATAACAACAAAATAACAGTAATCAACAAACACTACTCATTGATAACTCTTAATACCAATGGCCTCAATTCACCAATAAAGACAGACATAACAGAATTGATTCTAAAACAAGATCCATCGTGCTGCCACATTCAAGAATGAAACAGACCTGAGCATCAAGGGTAAATTTCCCCTCAGGGTAAAAGGATAGGAGGAGATATTCCAAGGAAATGGAACCAAGAAGTAAGCCCGTGTGGCCATTTTTAATATCTGGCAAAATAGATCTCAAACTAAAATTAATCAGAAGACATAGGGAAGGCCACACATACTCATCAAAGGAATAATCCACCAAGAGTATAATTCTTAACATCTATACACCAAAACACAAGAGCACCCAAGTTCATAAAAGAAACACGACTACAGCTTAAATTACATATTGATCCTCACACAGGAATAGCAGATGATTTCAATATCCCACTCTTGTCAATATACAGGTTACCCAGACAAAAACTAAGCAGAGAAATGTTGGAATTTACTGACATCATAAGACAAATGGACCTAACACATATTTACAGAACATTTCATTCAAACTCAGAAGAACATAACTTCTCAGCAGCTCCTGGAACTTTCTTCAAAATTGGCCACATTCTCAGATACAAAGGAAGTCTCAAAGATATTAAAAAACCTGAAATAACTCCCTGTACCTCATCATACCACCATGGGTTAAACCTGGATATCAACAACAGAAACAATAAAATCTTTACAACTCTTGGAAATTGAGCAACTCACTGCTATATGAAAATTATGTCAAGACAGAAATTAAGAACAAAACTAAAATATTTTCACTATTGAATGAAAATTAAATCCCTACATACCAAAACTTACAGGACACAATGAAGGCTGTTCTAATAGGCAAGTCCCATAGCTTTTAAGTACCTACATCAAGAAATTGAGAGATTTCACAGTGGGAACTTAACAGCACACCTGAAAGACATGGAACAAGAAAGAAGAAATCACACCCAAAAGAAGTAGATGGCAAGAAGCAACAAAACTCGGGGCTGAAATCAATAAAATAGAAACAAACAAACAAAAACAAAGCAAAAATCAAACAGAGTTGGTTCTTTGAGAAAATCAGTATTATTGACAATTTTGTAGCCAAATTAACTAAAAGTCAGAGAGCAACAAATAACAGCAAAATTAGAGACAAAAGAGGGACATGATAATGCACACTGAGGAAATCCATAGAATCATTAGGACATACTTTAAAAACCTGTACTCTAACAAATTGGAAAATATAGAAGAAATGGATATGTTTCTACTAAAGTTAAATCAATATTAGGTAAGTAATTTAAACAGATATATAATTCCTAATAAAACTGAAGCAGTCATTAAAAGTCCACCAACCAAAAAGAAAAAAGGAAAAAAAAAAAAAAAAAAAAAAAAAAGCCCAGAGCCAGGTGGTTTAAGCACAGGAATTCTAGTAGACTTTCAAAGAGTTAATGCCAATACTCCTCAAATTACTTCACAAAATGGAAACAGAAGGGATATTGCCAAATTCATTTTATGAGGCCACAGTTACTCTGACACCCAAACCACATAAAAACACAATAAAGAAAAAAATTACAGGACAATTCCCCTTATGAACATAGATGCAAAATAAGTCAAAATATCTGCAAACCAAATCCATGAACACATCAAAAAGATCATTCAATTCACCAAGTAGGCTTCATCCCTGAGATGTAGGGATGGTTCAACATATGTAAACTGATAAATGTAATCCACCATATAAATAGGCAGAAATAAAAAAAAAAAACACATGATAATCTCAGAAAACTCCTTTGCCAAAATTCAACAACTTCCATGATGAAAGTCCTGGAGAGATTAGGAATACAAGGCCCATAGCCCAACATAATAAAAGCAATTTACAGTAAGCCCTCAGCCAATATCCACTTCAATGGAGAGAAACTCAAAGGAATTACAATAAAATCGTGAACAAATCAAGTTTGTTCACTCTGTCCATATGGGTTGAATATAATACTTCATGTCTTAGCTACAGCAATGAGACAACTGAAGGAAATCAGTAGGAATGGGAGAAGTCAAAGTATTGTTATTTGCAGATAATAAAATAGTGTATGTAACTGGCCCCAAAAATTCCACTGGGAAACTCCTACAGCTGATAAACACTTTCAGCAAAGTAGCTGGATAAAAACAAAAAAACAAAAAAACAAAAAAAAAAAAAAACAAAAAACAAAACAAAAAAAAAAAATAAAGCAGTAGCCTTCCTACACAACTCAATGAACATGGAGAAATTGAGCTGGTGCATGCCTATAGTCTTTACCCCAATTGGCAAATGGTGTTGGTACCAGAAGGTACTCTTCATGCTACCAAAGGAGAAAGGTATATAACAATCCAGTTACAAACTCTTGGAATTACAATGGTGTCCTGCTTGCAAGATACACTAGTGCAACAGTAGCACAAAGCTTGGGGGAGTAATCAACAAATACCTGATTGATTTAAGGCCCACTCTATGAGATGAAACTCATACCCACTGATGCTTGGGTGACCAAGAAACTGGTCACCCAATTCTAGAGTTCAAGAATTGTAGATCTCTTGTAGAGCCCAAGAACTCTGAAGCCCCGGAAGCCTACTAGGCCTCCACAACAGCATGCATCAGAATGGTGATTAACACTCATGAGCTCTTGCAAGTGTTAAGTCAGCTCTCTATCTGAACAGATCTTGGTTGGTCCCCAAACTTCCAGTAGGTATAGAAGACACCATCCCAGCTGGAAAATTAAGCAGTCCAAGTGGTATGATTTGTGGTCTCTGAAGGGTGGGATCACCAGCCCATTCCATAGACTGCAAAGTTAACTATGACCAGCAGAGGCCTCTGGCATACAAAGAAGGGATGTTTATAAATGGGACACTTGAAAGTCTCACAAAACAATATAAACCACTGGAAAGACAGTGATCCACAAGACCAGTTGACTATATGATGGCCAGCATATGATGGGTAGTCTCTACTTGCTGGGAATACAGAAAAAAAAGACTTCTCCAACAGTTCATCATTTTCTGCTGCCATTTTTCTTTACCTTTATCTTTCCACCACTTTTTCTTTTTAAATATACCTTTAGCAGTACTTTTTGTGTATCATACTAAAATTTATATTTTAAATCTATTCCCCCTACTACAGTCATTTAATTTCTGTACACATTTTTCATTATTGTATAATTTTCTTTTCCCTTCTTTTTAAAAAAAATTTTTACTCCATGTTTTTCCACGGCTGATTCTTCCCAGTATACATACTTTTAGTAGTATATTCACATTCTTATTTTTTTATATTTAAGAAAATCTTCATGGGGGCTGATTGGGAAGAAGGTTGAGCCAATAAAGCATCTGCCCAGAAATCATGAAATCAAGGGTTCAGGTCCCCAGATCCAATGGAAAAAGTCTTAAATGGTTGCATGCAGCCCACTGGCAATTGCACTGGGCAGAAACTGTGGAGCTCCATAGCAAGCAGGCTGGCCAGACTAGCTGAACCAAGTAGCTCTGGGTTTATTGAGAGACTCTGAGTTAATGCATAAGGTGGAGAGTGATTGAGGAAGACACTGGATGTCCAATCTTGAGCCTACATATGCATGTGCACATATACACCTGCCCACATACATGAAAATGCATGAACACACATACACACACACACACACACACATATATATATATATATATATATATACACCACACCCACACACTCCCACATGCATAAAATAGAAACTAAAAAGACAAAAACATCCTCACATTTAAATTAAATTAAAATTTTCTATTCTTTTCTCACATTTACCTAATTTTGTTTCTAATTTTTCATTATTAGAAAAACCTTTTTCTGTTTTCTAACTTTTTGCTTTTTCCTCTTCCCTTCCAAAACATTCTTCTTCCATCTTATTTTTCCATTCACTTACTTGCCCTTATCTCTCTTCCACTCTTTATACTAAACAAATTTTAGCCCTATAGCTCACTCTGAGTTAGTCCTACAATTTCTGGTTTATGGACTTAGCTGTTGAATTGGTGGGCTTTAATCAATTTAAGTGTATTTCTACAAATCGCATGGTTGATACTGCTATTAAGGCAGTTTCTCCTTTCAAGGTGGTACTGGAAACTCAGCCCTCACGTGTAGGATGCCCAATACCAACATACATAAGCAAAATAAGGATAGACATCAAAACAAACAAAGATGCAAACATGAAAAAGCAAGGTAACACGACTCTCCCATAGGATCAGAACTCCTCAGTTACTACACTGAAAGATTCTGAAATAGATATAATGTTGTATAAATATTTCAAAAGCTTACTAGTTTAAATCATTACTGAAAGAAATCATTACTTAAAGAAAAAGTGATGAATTCAATCCAGGACCTGAATGGGAAAGTTAGAAACATAGAAGAAAAGTGCAGAAAAAAAGGATGACAAATCAGCAATATGGATGAGTCAGCAAAATAGGATAACAATTCAGCAAGAAACAGATTGTAAAACAATTGAAACATTGGAATTGACAACGTAAGAGCTAAGACCTGTAACTGCGAAAAGGGTTGGGGAGTGTACAGAGGGAGGATGGATAAAGACCAATGTAATGACACATGAATGAAAATCTCACAAACACGTTATTTTATATGATAACTTTAAAAATTAAGAAAAACATTACTACAAGCAGGCAAGGGTCTAGAGTATAAAATCATTAAGGACCAGTTTCTTATCTATTTTTATACTTCCAGATGTAATTTGTGGCTCAATTCCTAGAGTGCTTACCTATCACAAACAAAACCCACGAGTTTGTCTCCAAATACCATACAAAACATGCCATGATGTTGCACACCTATGATTCTGACACTTAGGAGGCAGAGGTAGGAGGACTGCTGCCAAACTGATGTACATAGAAAGTTCTAGGCCAGGTCAACATAGGGAGACCCAGCCTCAAAACAAAAAAACAAATAAGAGGATATAATTTGCATGGTATTAGCTATTCTTGATGTATAGTATTGCTAAAGGCAATTATATATCATAGTTTCTTTATAAATTTCTTTTCTGTTTCTTTTTCTTTTCTACATAATCTTACTATTTATTTCATCATTGCTGGAACTATGAATCTCATGCTGACTTTCATTTTGTGGCAATTTTTCTGCCTCCATGTTGGGATATAAAGTCATGAGACAACATGACTGGCTTATACTTTTGATGATTCTATTTTGTTCATAATTTTATTCCCTTGGTTCTTGATTTGCCTACAAATACAGGGAAACTGCCTCCTGACTCCAGGACACAAGAAACACAGGCTGGTTTTGTTACTTTTCTTGATTTTATGACAAAATAGCTAATGAAACACTTAGGAGGGATTTATTTGACTCACAGTCTACAGGTAGCAGAAGCAAAAAGCAGCTGGTCACATGGTAGTCACATTAAGGAGGCAGAGAAAGATGAATGCTAGCACTAAGGTCAGTTTCTCCTTTTTATCCAATCCAGGACATGGAATTGCTGTCTAGAGTTAGAGTGGTCATCTCATCTTATTTAACTCACAGACTTGCCCAGAGGTCTGTTTCTAGGTGATTTTTAGATCCTAGTCAATATCAACTATCATGACTTTATCTCCTGTCAACATGACACACAAACATACCACTTTTAATCCATAAACTCCAACTCCTTGTTCCCAAAGACTCATGGCCAACCTTTAAAGTAAAACATACTGTCTAAGCTGGGCATTGGTGGCACACCTTTAACCCCAACACTTAGGAGGCATAGGCTAGCCTCTTCTACAGAGCAAGTTACAGGACAGCCAGGGCTGTTAAACAGAAAACCTGTCTCAACCAAACAAACTAAAACTAAAAACAAAACAAAAGCATATTGTCTAACTTTCAAAGTCCCCCATAGTTTTCAACAGTTCCAACAAAATTAACAAATCTCTTCTAAGACTTCATAAATCTATTAACTGTGAGGCCTTATAAACATCAAAAATAAGTCGCAGAATAAAGTTTCCCATTTGATAAGAGAGAAATGACAGTATTGCAAGGAATATCCCAATACCTGTCCTCACTAAGCCAATTAAAGATACAATAGTGAAAACCAGAAAAAGATTTATTTAACATGTCCACATAAAGAACATAGAAACAAAGGGGCCCAGTAGTCAACCCCAAGTCTGTCTTCAGAGGTGTTAACATGAGGTTTAGACTTAAATAAAGAGCCAGAGTTGTATATAACTCAGCAGTCAGGCCAAGTGTGATTCCACCTGCCACCATCGTCTCAGTTCTAATTTTTCCTGAAAGGTCACCTGACAAACTATAAATCTTTTTCCAGCAGACAAGTTCAGCCTCTGGCTGACCTCAGGGCCTCAGACTTTTCTTTCTCCCAACTTCAAATTCTTGGAGGAAATTCCAGTTTTGTGGGGTCCATTGTTTCAATAATTGTATAATCAAAGTTTGGGGGCACAAGGGTCTCTTTAAATATCTTCATTCCTAGCAAGACAGTTATAGCCAGATGGTCTTATCAGCAGGACCATGGGGGACAGCTGGTCTTGTACATCTGTATTCATCCTACCTCAAGTAACTCAATCTTTAAGCCAGGCTTTTGTGTACTTCCTGCTCCCAAATAACCACACAGAGACTTTTTATTATTGGCCTTAGCTTAGGTTTTTTTCCAACGAGCTCTCATAACTTAAATTAACCCATTTCCATTAATCTATGTTCTGCCTCTCCTCCATTCTATATGTCCGACTCCCTCAGTGTCTGAGTGTCAAAATCCCACTTCTCTTCTTCTCAGAGTTCCTCTCTCTCCACAGAAGTTCCACCTATTCTCTATCGCCTAGCTATTGGCTATTCATCTCTTTATTAAACCAATGAGAAGACACCTTAGGCAGAGACACATCTTCAGTGTACAGAAAGATTATCCTACAACACTTATCTCCCTCAGTAGCCCAATGGCTTATCTCCCAGTTGATTCTAGATTCTTTAAAGTTGACACTTAAGACTAAGCATCACACATATTTAGTAAACCTGTTCTCAAATGTGAACATAGAAGAGATCAACTAGCATTCATTAGGTTAATTGGTTAGCATCAATCTTATGGGTTTATTATCCTCTGCAAATACACATTGTGATGAATTTTCATTGTAATTTTTGGATCTGATATGAAGACCATATGATATTTGATGTGGCAGAATAACTATAATTCCAGCACTTCAGTGCATGAGGCAGAACTGCGAGCTTGAGGGCAGTGTACATAATAAGTCACAAGCCACTCTGAGTCACATAGAGAGACAGTGTTTCAAAATAATAACAAATTAAAACTACAATAGAAAAAAGGTCTCATGTTGTCAGATACACAGTAGTTCCCATGTGGCCTTAGGGAGAGAAGCAAAAAACACATAAAATTGTAGGTGGAAGTTTGGTGGTGTGGTTAGGGTATTGTCACAGGACAGCTAAATTGTAAAAGCTAGTAATTGCTCCAAAATAGTCAATGAATAAAACCCAAGAGAACATATTAAGATCACCCATTCCAACTGATGGTCTCATGGTCTCACATCCTAGTAATTATGTAACCTAATTAGCTTTGTGGTTTGGTGCCATCTGAACATACTGAATCCTTAAGTGTTTTCTTCTCATCTTTATCACATATTTAGAAATCATGACACATTAGGCCAAGGGTTCTCACTCTTCCTGGATTCTTTGGCTATGTGGTCTGAATTAAGGAGTTGAAAACCATTCTGTGACTTCTACAAAACTCAAGGTTCGTTAGGCATTTGAAATTCAACAGATATCGCATATACTTAGTGTGAGTTGGCTGTCTGTGGACTTGTTACTTAATCACTTTGGACCTTTAGTCTGTCAAAATTCTGGAGGCCAGAAATCCAAAGCCAAGGTGTGTGTAGAACCAAGACCTTGTGTCTTCAGCTTCTTCACAGCCACAGACATTTCTTGTGTTTATCTTTACAATTTTTCCTCCATGATATTTACTGAGTGAGAGATATTACTGAAAAGTCCTTCACATAAGCCCCAATTACTTGAGTAAAAAAACAGTTCATAGTTAATCATGGAAACTTTTATTGGAAATCCCTACTATATTCATGTTGTATCTAGTCAATAAAATTAGTATGACACTTAATTTTCACAAATATTTTTAAGAGTCAAATGTTAACCATCACTTCTTAGACTACTAATTATAATTTCAAACATTAAATTAGAATGGCTGTAAAGAGAAATGCAAAGACCACACAAACAAGTTGTGTTCTGAACTATAGATTAAATTAATGTATTTCTTTTCTGTTTTGTTTATTTTTGGCCTAGCAAAGCGGGCAGTTTTATTGTCACGAAGTAGCAGAGCTGGGGGAGAGGGCTACAAAGTTACATCCCCCATACTTCAAGGACATACACTCTCTATTCTTCCCATGGACCATGGCTCTGGGGATGGCCCACAAAGGGAAAAGGAAGCTTACACTGCCCCAGGAGTTCTCAGGTTAGGGAGAGTCAGTGACTGTAAACAGGGCCATGGATTCTCTCTCCAGAAAGGATCTTTGACAATTCTTCATCAGGGGAAAGGTCCCTAATTCCTTTTTATGCCTAAGAGCAGTCCCCTGGACAATGTGTTATGCCTCACCAGTTCAGACAAGTGAGCCATGGGCTCCGCTAAGGCACTCAAAGACACAGTGTACTTGGGAACCTTAGGTTGGAATGTGAGAAGACAGGAAATATAGCTGTCGACCTTGGCAGGATGGTGCTGAGCAATGTACTCAGCAATCCACACAATGTTGTGACATTCCTGTTCCTTAAGCATAAAAGAAACCAAAATGGAACTGGTTCAGGCAGAACAACTTGTTCAACTTCACCGCATGCTCAAAGATTCAGTCCCCCAGGGTCTTGTTGCTACCTGCCTCTTCAAAAGGCAGTTTGTTTTCTGGGCAGTAATCAGTTACATTCCTGACCTTTTCACAGTCATTGCCTGAGCCAGCTGAGCCAAGTCCTCAGGGTAGAGTCGGCCACAGTGTGGAAAGAGGTTGAGATAGTCCTCCTTGAACAGCTGTGTGCCAAAAGAGCTGATAGTGATGATGATGTGGCAGTTTGCTTCAAACTCTTAAGACAGGACACATGGCATCAACTCTGGTCCCACCCAATAAAGTGCAGGATTTGTAGAAGGACTCCAGAGAGGCCTTGTAGATAGTATTTTGGATTATCTCAACGTTCATCTCATCAAGGTCCTGCTTTGAGAAAAAAAGCTACCAGGGGAGTATCCACCAGAATGGCACTGTAGACTTCTGCAGGTGTCTGTGTGATGTTCATGCCTCCATCTGCTCAAAGCTGCTAGTGGGTGGCACTTGGGCACAAGTTCTGCAATTGAACACTGGTGCAATTTGCCTGGGATGAGCAGGATCACATTGTCAATCATGTAGTTAGAAGTAAGGAAGTCCAGGACCGATGCCCCCATGGCCATCAAGTTGTTTTTCCAGAAGTTTTATTGTAACACGGACAATGGCTACTTGAAGGGATTAGTATGTGTCCTGAAGGCCAGGGTGCTCAGCCAGGAGGACTACCTCAACCTGGTACAGCACCAGATGCTCAAGGACTTGAAGCTGCACCTGCAGAGTACAGATTATGGCAACTTCCTGGCCAATGAAGCATCACCTCTGACATTGTCAGTCGTTGATGACAAGCTCAGGAAGAAGATGGTAGTAGAGTGAAGAAGATGGTAGTAGAGTTTGCCACATGAGAAACTAATGCATTTTAAGTCACCTTAAAATAAAAAGAGCAATATAAAACCTCTGAGATTTTTGTATATGACCATTTGAAATTAATAGAAAGGCTTCACTTGAACATGCTTTTATACTTTTCACTTGTTCTGTTTTCTAAACTCAGACCACAAGAAATGGCAGGACCATAGGAAAACCAAGATTCTGCACTGAAATACGAGTTTTTGAAAGTACATTCATCAACAAATCTAGAAAGCCATTTACATTTTCTTTTAGTGCTCAATATAACAATTCTACATTTGGAACAAAGTGTACCTTCATAAGTACACCTTATTAGCAGAAAGGGGATGTCTGCTGGGAAACCAACTTGTCCAAGTGAGATTTCACTTGGACAGTTCTAATTATTGCAGAAATAAAAGTTCCATTCCCAGGTTGTAAATGCCTCAACTTTTCCCTCTATGTTTTAGACCTTTGGCCAATCAATGGGCAAAACTACCACCACCACTATCAACAACAAAAACAAACAAACAAAACAAAAACAAGGCAGCAAGAGGAAGTAGTTTTCTTATGTTAACGACTCTGATGGGTGAATGAAGCTTAATGGTTATTTAAGGATTTCATGCATTCCTCATGATGCCTAAGTACCATGAATTTGTCTGATAGCTGCTTTTGTAATCACTACTGTTTAAATGTTTTAGGTACTGCATTAAAAGGAAACATAATGTATGGCTAGAAAATATACACGTTACATTAAGGAAGATAAATATGCCATTATATATTTGGATGGGTTTTCTATAAGCAAGAGATCAGATTATGTTCTGAGAAGAAAAGCATTAGATAAAAACCAGTACAGTACCTTTTGATATTAAATCTTATTCAGCGTTGCACATTAGTAACATTTAATGACAATGGATTCATTTATAACAGGTAAACAGCACCTAGGCTGTATTAACTTGATGCCTATTAAGCCGTACCTGGAAATAACTTGCCTAGCTCTACCTTAAAGGGTCTAAAGTTGAGTGTGACAGCAATGAGTACTTATATTTTAGTATGGTATCTGAAAGCTTTGACAAGATATATCAGGAAAGCAGGGGCAAGCTACTTTTATTATTGAAAACACAAAATGATTTCTTATTAAATGCTGTGCATTAGTCAGTTTTCCATTATTAGAATGAAATACTTAAGATAGCTACCTCTACAAAAATATAAAGTTTACTTAGCTCACAGTTTGTAAGGTTCAAGTGCACAGTGCTTATATTGCCTCAGTACTGAGGAGGAAACTCGTATGTGACACATCATAGTTGATGGCAGTGATGGGAGCCTTTGTTGGAGCAAGCAGATTTCACTTTGATACAGGGAGCAGGGGCCAGCCCTGCTCCATTTAACAGCCTTCTGCCAAGGGATTCCAAGAGAACTTACACTCTCATTTTCCTTTGTGACCTGGGTTGAAGTATACTCCTCTTCTATTTGCCTCTTTTTCCTACAAAGGGAAGTGTGTGTGTGTGTGTGTGTGTGTGTGTGTGTGTGTGTGTGTGTGTGTTGGGGGGTGTTGAAGGTACTTGAAATAAACTTTTATTGGAATACGGTAACTTCCAATCATTTCTGTATTGTTTATAACTGTGCCGTGGTACAATCTTTGTACACTGCAAATATATATTGCTTTCATTGTTAATAAAAAGCTGATTGGCCAATAGCTAGGCAGGATTTTGAGGGCAGGGAGAATGCTGGGAAGAAGGAAGGCAGAGTCGAGGAGGAGTCACCAGCCAGACTGAAAGGAAGCAGGGCATGCAGGAGAGGTAAAGCCATGAGCCTTGGGGTAGCAATAGATGAATAGAAATGGCTTTATTTAAATTGTAAGAGCTAGTTAGTAATAAGCCTGAGCCATTGGCTGAACATTTACACTTAATGATAAGTCTGAGCTGTTATTTGGAAAGTGGCTTGTGGAACAGAGCTGATCATGGTACCAATGAAAAACTCCACCTATATAACTTCATTTACACTATAAAGGCAGAATGAAGAAGTTGTGAGAAAGACCAGCTGGTCAGTAAAGTGTCAGTATTACCTGCTCCTTTCTGGCAAAAGTTTTTGAGCCCTTGACTACGCTATCTTAGATTTCTTCTCACTGTGATATTTTACATACTTTACAATTGTATTATTTGCATAGAATTTGTTTCTAATTTATGCAATAGCTCTGCTTTACAACTTGACTTTGTTCTTTATTTTTCATGATTAGTATAAAAAAGATATGATTTTCAAGAAGTAGAGATTTCTCTATTATGTCTTTTAGTTTTGAAATTATAATAAATTTACATCATTTTCCTCTTCCATTTTCTCTGTTCAAACCCTCCCATATACCACTCATCTCACCTTACACAGTTTCCTTTCTTTCTTTCTTCCTTTCTTTCCTTCTTTTCTTGTTGAGACATGGTTTTGCTATGTAACTCAGGCCAGATACAAACTGTCTAGTCTGTGTAACCCAAACTGGTCTTGAATTCACAATCCTCTTGTCTTAACCTCCAATGATCCGTAAATAAAGCATGTGCTATTATACTCTGATTCTAATTTTTTGAGACAGGGTCTTACTATGTAGCAAAGATATCTTCACAATAGCTATGGTCCTACCTCACCTCCCTGAATGCTGGGATCATGGGCATACACTGTTACAGGGATCTCACCAGAGATGACCACTCAGACACTGTGTCTTTATTCCAATTGGCTGGGATCATGCATAAGTGTTAAGGGACCTAGATGTGTCTCATGGGCAGAGACATTGTCTAGGCATCAAACATGGCAGCTTCAGGGGATGCTTTGCAGAGTAATAAGTTTGAAGTAAGCAGTTTATCAGAAGCTAAGAAAAGGGGTTAGCTGGAGGGAGTTCTGCCCAAAATAGGCACCTAAGATTAACAGGTAACTGGAAGAGGTTCAGCAGAAACAGGCAATTTAAGCAAAGGCTAAGATAAGTTACCTAGGACATCCTGACTTTTGATACCTAGAAAAGAGTTGGGTAGTTTTCCATGGGATTTTCCATTAAGGAGATCAGATTCTAGTTAAACCTGGAAACAACCTCTGTATACAAGATGGAGGAACCTCTGCACTGTCTTGTCCTGTCACACTACCACCGTACCCGGTCATTGTAAACAAACTGCATGATGTAACAACTAAAGACTCCTATGATTAAAATAAGGAGAAAAATCTGTTTGGGAACTTCAATTTCTTATTTCGATGGCATGACGTTTAAAATAAATACTAGCAACATATTATGTCATGATGCATACAAAACATATTTTGTATCATGAACAACATACATCATGGGCTATTGCTAGTAAGCCATCATATGTGCCAGGAATAATCTCTCCATCCTCCATCACACACTCTAACCCAATCCCCAGCCATAGGAAAGGATTAAGATATCTTAAAAATTCCATGGGGTCAAGACCATTTTGGGGACACCCACAGAAACATCTGACTTGAGCAAGTGGGAGCTCACGGACTACAGACTGACAGTTGGGGAACTTGCATAAGACTGAACTAGGCCCCCTGAATGTGGGTGACTATTGTGTAGTTTGGGCAGTTTATGGGGCTGCTGACAGTGGGGCCAGGATTTATCTCTAGTGCATGAATTGGCTTTTTGGAGCCTATTCCCTATGGAGGGATACTCTCTCAGCCTAGATACACAGGGCCTAGGTCCTGCCCCAAATGATGTGACAGACTTTGATGATCCCTCATGGAAGGTTTCACCCTCTCTGAGGAGTGGATGGGGTTAGGATGGGAAGATTATGGGGGGAATGGGAGGACGGGAGGGAGAGGGAATAGGGATTGCTATGTAAAAATAAGATTATTTAAATAAAAAAGACAATAAAAATTCCATAGATCTGTATATTAGAGGATTTCAGAAGAATATAGCATGTGGGCTTTGGGTCTGGTTTCTCCTTCCTTCTTTCTTACTTCCCTTTTTCCAATAACAGCATTCCATCAGTAGTACATGATGGGCTGCAACTGATGGTGCTTTGAGTAGCTGGGGGCAGTAGATAAGGAAGTTTCTCCATTCCAAGAAGATGGAAATAGTCATGGTGATCATCATTGGAGGGAGCAGAGGGTTAGCCAGAGCTAAATCCAATTGAAAAGACTCTACTCAGTAGAAAAGTCATGGGTATACCACCCAGGCCTGGCTGAATGGCTAGGCCATTGAAGTATGCCCCCTTCACATTCTTTATAAACATTTTAAATCAATTAAGAAATATGTACAAATTTGTACATATATTAGAAAAGATCACAGAATTGTCATCTATGTACAAGTTGCTAGACCAACGTATAAAGGGACGAAATTACACACTCCTCATTTTTTTTTCAAAATAATTGATACCTTTAAAGTATGCTGCTTTCCATTAGCAAAACCCATAAAGAAACACAACAGTCTAAGCTTCCCTTAGCCTCAGGGACCTTGAGCCACAAGTGGCCTTGCCAGATGACAGCAGCCAAGGTTGTAGTTTGGCACAGCTGGAGGACAGCTGAAATACAACAAAAAGGAGAAATGTCTTTGATTTAAACTGTGGCATTAAGTGAAAGAATAAAAAAGGATGGAAACACGCAGCTCTGCCAGCTAGGCTGGGTAAAGCAGGGACCTAGGAGAACTTGGAAGCTGACTCTCTAGAGTAATGGGAACCCAACCTACTAGAAAGCTGCATTTTAATGGTGATTAGTTTCTTTGATTTAGTGTATTTTCAAGGTTTAATCAGTGCTGTGTTGTGTAGTTGTGATCCATTCTTTTTCTATTATCAAATAATTATGTAGGGTTGTAATGTAACTGCATTTAATTTTTTTTAAGATTGTTTAACAAAGCAATTGCACGTCTCTGTTCCCACCAGCAGTGTATAAAGGTTTCAATTTGCCCACATTCTCATTATCTGCTTTTTGATTACAGCCATCCTAGTGAGTATGAAGTGGCAACTCACTATTGTTTTGATTTGCATTTCCATAATGGTTAATAATGCTGAACATCTTTTCATGTGCTTATTGGCTATTTACATATCTTCTTTGGAAAATTTCTATTCAGTTCTTCCTATTTTTATTGGGTGAAATCTTGGTTGCTTTCTATTGCTGTGATAAACACCATAACACGTCCACATCACAGTCCATCACAGGAGGAACTCAAGGCAGAAACCTGGCTAACATAGTTGACTGGGCCCTCCAGACTTGCCTCCTGGCAATCTGATGGAAACATTTTCACAATTGATGTTCTTCTTTCCTGGAAACTCTTTCTTATGTCAAACTGACAAAAACTAACCAAGGCATGTGGTTTTTGAGAGTTATATGTTTTACACATCATTTATATATTTTATACACAGTCTTGTGTAGTATATAGGAGTTATATTTTTTTTTCCAATTTCTAGGTCTGTCTTTTTACATTCTTAACAGTATCATCTGAAGCACAAAAGTTAATTTGTAAGGCTGGGGAGACAACTCGGACAATAAGATGCTTACTTTGTAAACATGATGACTGTGTTCAAGCCATGTTTTTAAAAAGCCATGGTTAGTGGTACCTGCTTATAATTCTAAGTATTGGAGGTGGAGACAAAAATGTCCATGGGATTTACTGGCCAGTCAGACTTGCCTACATATTAAGATCCGGGTCAACAAGAGACTTTGCTTTACACTAAAATGCTAGATGTCATCTTCAGAACAACACTTGAAATTGTCTTCTAGTTAGCACATGTACCTGTACACACATGTGCACTCCCCCACCCAAACACACATGGACTATATCCATGAACACACAAAATTAATTTTGGTCACCATTTTTTTAAGTATATTTTACTGCTGATGTCACATCCACAAAACCATTGCTTAACCCAAGAAAGTCATGAAAATTTACTCACATTTTCTTCTAAGAGTTTATGTGTTTGGCATTTATATTTTAGTTTCTGATCTATCCTGATGATGAAATTTTATTCATTATGTTGACTCTACCTTCATTCTTTTGCAGTAGATATGCAGTGTCTTGGCACTTTGTTGAAGAGTACATTTTTTTTTCCCTCATGGATTGATCATGACAATTTTGTCAGAAATCAATTTAGAGTTAATATGAGGTTTTAATTTTGGACTCCACATTCTATTACAGTAATTTCTATATTTCTAGGTATACACCAATACCATATTTTGGGAGTAAGTTTTGCAACTGGGAAGTGAGGGTCCTCCAACTTGGTTTTCATTCCCTAAATGCTGTAACTAGAACCTTCAGGGAAATATTTAATAGAAACAGTTAAGTAGACAAATAGATAGTCTTGTTCCACTCCCAACTTAGGAGCTCAGAATTTAACTTTTCACCACCAAGGAAGATAGAATGCTCGAGCTGGCTTAGCAGGTAAAGACTCCTCTCATGCAAGCCTGGTAACCGGAGTACAAATCCCTAGTTTGATGTAAGTGTGGAAAGTGAGAACTGACTCCACACAGTTGTCCTCTGCCCTCATCATGCACACACACTCAATATTAACAAATAAAATTCCAGGGGCTGGAGAGATGACTTCGCAGTTAAAAGCACTTGCTGCTCTTCCAGAGGTCACTTTCCAGCGCTCACATCAGGCAGCTCACAACTGCTTGCCTCTCTAGCTCCAGGGGATCCAAACCCTCTTCTGTTCTCTGAAGCACCCACACATGTGACATATACATACTCATAAGTACAAAGAATAAATATTAAAATATATTAAAATATGTTTTATGATCCTTATCAGGTTAAGAAAAATTTCTTCTTTGCCTAGTTTACTAAGCATTGTTCATGAAAGGGTGTTATATTCATTAAATACTTTTTCAAATTTACTAAAGTGGCCATATGAATCAGGTTTTTTTTCTATTAACATCATTTCTCACAATGATTTTTAGGTGCTAGATTACTTTGCAGATCTGAGATAAACATCACTAGGCATGTTGTATAATCTTTTTCAAATGTTATAGGACTTTGATTTTATTTGAAATTTTCCCCAAAGCCTCTTGTTTTAAATGCTTGTTAACTCACTGGTGGTGCTATTTTGAGAGACACTGGAAACTTTAGGAAGTGGGGACTAGCTAGCAACAGGTCACTAGGAGCCAGCTTTTGAAGGTGATAGTCTGGCCACTGGTCCAGACCTAGTGTTCTGTTCTGCTAAGATGTAAACAGCCACATACTCCTGCTGGCACAATGGACTGAAACCCACTGTAACTGTAAGAAAACAAACTTTTCACCTGTTGTTTCTGTCATTTATTTTACTCCCAACAATGCAAAAGTAATACAGACTAATTTGATAGTACTGTTTGGGTAAATTTCTGCACTTATTAGTGTTAGAGACACTATTTTGTGTGTTTTCTTCGGCTGTGTATCAGAGTTACAGAATGAATTGTGAAGAGTTCTTTCTTTTGTAGTTTTGAGCAAGTTTTAAAAGTACTGGTATTAATGCTTCTTTAAATGTTTGGTGGAACTCAGTGATGAAGCTGCCTAGGCTTTGTGTCTTTGTAGTGTACAGTTTCCATTACCCAATCTCCATTTGTTATAAATCTAGTCATTTTGGATATTTCTTCTTGCATCAGTGTCTTCTGATCTACACCATCTCATTTGTTCCCATCATTCCTGATTCTAGCAACTACTTTCATTCTTTGCCATTCATTTAGATTCCACATGTGAGAACTGTACACACACACACACACACACACACACACACACACACAAATAAAAACCAAGGAACTGATATTGGGGTTCAAGCTTTAAGCTGACAATCAGAAAAGCAAAGCAGCTGGCCACTAGCTCTTAACCTCTACCTCAGACTGAAAGGGGTGATCCTGTCCTTATGAGCTCTCCACCAAGCCTCAGACTGCCGCCTCTACTCAACATGTCTGGAAACTAAATTGCAGAAAGCAGCCTGAGACACTGGGCTCTTGTCTTTTACATACCACTCTAGAGCTCAGATTAAAGGCATGAGCTCTGTTACTCTTTTAGACTGACTCACTCTAATGTAGCCTGGGTGGGTTTAAAATCACAGAGATCCATCTGCCTTTATATTCTGAGTCCTAGGTTTAAAGGTGTGTGACACCACCCAGTTGCTATAGTTAACTAGTGTGGCTAGATTTACATTCTGATACTTCAAGAAATCTTTATTAAATCATAAATATATCATCACAGAGAACATGCACTGTTTTTTATTTGTTTCTGATTCATTTAAGCATGTGGTTGTTTTATAAGTACACTCATGTTATGGCAATTGGCAAATCATGAAGTTTAGAAAAACTCATGGTTTTGTTAAGTAGGTTTCTGTTCTGTTTCATTAACTTCTGCTCTAATATTTGTTAATTCATTTATGATTGCTTATTTTGTAATATATAATTTAAGATGGAGGTTTATTCATTCCAAATTTAAAAAGTGCAGGCATTCAAAATTATGAACTCTCCTGAACCAAGAACTCTTGGTGCATTTGATCATTTTCATTATTCTTGGAGTATTTTCTAAATTCTCTTTTTTGCTATTTCCTCTTTGGCCTATAAAGTCATTGCTTAATTTCAATATATTTCAGAAATGTCAAAGTTTCTCCATAACGCTGCTTTCTAATTTCATTCTTATTGTGGTCACAGAACATTCTTTGTATGTTTTCAATTTACTGAGGTTTGTTTTATGTCCTACCATATGCTCTATGCAGAAGAATGTTCCATGTGTATAAGGATGGAATTTATTGGCTTGAGGTAGAGTGTTCAGTTAGCTGATATAGTGTTCAGAAATCACTACTGGTTATTGCTGTAAAGTATACTGTCTGATATTAGGACAGCCACTCACATTTTCATGGTTGATATTCACATGGAACACTTTCCTATCCCTTTAATACATTTGGGTAGCATCTATTACAGATGACATACAGTTGGACCTTGATATTTCAAACCAATTGGCAATCTCTACCTTTGGATTTGGTTGTTGAATTAATAGTTACTGATATTGTTGAGTAAACATTTAGACAGATTTTTCTATACACTTTCTCTTTTAAACTTAATTTCCTTTTATATATAGAATTCTTTATTATTCTATAGACATTGTCTAGCATAGCACTTTATTCCTTTAATGGTGTTTAGAGTTACTTTCTTAGTTTTACTCTAGGACTTCTAATACACATTATAACTTAATAGAATGTACATCATAATTACATTAAGTATTCTGAATGAAATAAAACACATCCCTACATTGCTCCTTTACACACTCCCATTTTTATATTGGTATACATACACATTGGTAAATCAAAAATCAATACAACATAACCCCTATTTTTTTTTAAAAAAGCAGTGAGAAAGGTATAGCTACGCTTATGATATTAACTTGCTATATAAGATGTATGGCTCTCTCCACGTATTCCTATCGATCTGAGATACCATTAATAGCCCGTCATTCTAACACAACTTTATTTTTACTCCCAACAAAAGAATGATATAGATTGCTTTATGTAGCTGCTTTATAAGTCAAGGAAAGAAAGGAGAAACATGTTACAGTATCTTCTTTAAGAATCTACTAAGTCTGGTGCTGCTTTTTTCCTGTAGATTTAAATTACTCCCTGGGTTGCTAGTTTTGAATCTAAAAAATGTTCGTTCATATCTCTTGCAGCTCTGTTAACAACATATTTTAATGCAAGGTATCTGGAAACACCTTGATTTCATCTTCATTTTTCAAATGATAGTTTTGGGTAAAATTACAGGTGATATTTTGTCTTTTTATTCTTTGAAAATTGCATGCATAACCATGTATTTACTTCCTCCCCACTTCATGTCATTTTCTTTATACACATGGATATAGGGACATTCCCAGAAATGTGGACAACATACCAGTAGCCTCACTTCCCAAGAAAAACTACTCTTCCTTGCCAAGTAGCCACTGGCAATAGTTCACTGATTAGGCTAGGGCCTCAGGATCCTCTCCTATATCCATGTGGGGATTTGGAATGGCTTAATCTTGTGAAGGTAACCACAGTTGCTATGAGTTTATGAGAGCAATGGCCATGCCATATCTAGAAAAGGGCATTACACAGCACTCCTCATCTTCCAGCTTACATTCTTTCCAAGCCCTTTTCCACAATGTTCTGGGCCGTGCCTGCGTGTGTGTATGTGTGTGTGTGTGCGCGCGCACTTGCACATTTGTAAGAGGTGGTGTTTTTTTTTTTTTCTCCTAGAAGTCCCATTTAAAGATGAGCCTCACTCAGTTACTTATTCTCAGCATTTTGACTAGTTATGAGTCATCAATCACTGAACACTGTAAAAAGAAGCTTCTCTGACCAAAGCTGAGAACACCACAAATACCCAGAAGGAAGTTTGACAGAATATCCACTTAGCAAAATAATAATAGTAAGTTCCCCCTAGAATCTATTATCTCAACTAGCCCTGGGCTTTTGTACAAGTCTACAGTATCTGGCAAAAGCTCCTTCTTGTGAGGTGGCCTTTAAATCTAATTAGAATGTAATTGTTTCCCTCCGTAGAAGGCATGTCTTTACTGTACCCATGGACACGTGTGGATATTCTTGATTGACACTTTTTTCTAGCAATCTGAATGTCAATATTCTGTCTTCTGGATTTTCTGTGCCTGGCCAAATCTTACTTGCAAGTCTGTGATTTACTTTTTGTATGGGTTGACTACTGTCCTCTCACTGTCCTACTCTGGCAGCACTTATTGACTATTATGTCCTCTGTGTTTGTGTCACATTCTTTTGTTTGCTTTTGTGTCTTACACTATCTTTTTCTTGTAAACTGGGTACTTTAGACTGACACTTATAGACTGGCAATTATAGAAATGAATTTTCTCCTTGAGGATTTGTAGTTTCTCCAATGCATGTGACTAAACTTTCCAACCCCTAACTGACGGCTCCCAGGAACTCTTTCCTTCTTTCATTTGTTTTACTTCTGTTTTGCATCTGCCAGCTCCTCTTAATTCAGCAGTTCTCAACATGTGGGTCATAACCCCTTTCACAGGGGTTACATATCAGATAGCCCACATATCAAATATTTACATTATAATTCCTACAGTAGCAAAATTACAGCCATGAAGCAGGAACAAAAATAATTTTATTATTGGGAGTCACCATAACACGAGAAACTGTATTAAGGGGTCAGAGCGTGAGGAAGGGTTGAGACCCACTGTCCTAACTGCACTTCTCCAAGACTTTCTCCCTGCTTTTGGTAATGCCTTTACTAAAGGAGTTCTCCATCTTTCAAATGAAGTCAGTTCCCACAAGTGGAGTTCTTTGCCCTAATCACATGCATTTCCCCTTGACCAGAAATCCTATAATACTGAACTGCACTGGAACAAGGCCAATATGAGTTCCTCCCTATGAGTTAGAGAAGAAAAAATTAGCATCTCTTTTTTTATACATGGAATAGAGCGTCTACTCAAGTGTGGTTTACATTTATGCCCCACATTTTCATGTGTTGAAAAGATTTCATGTTAATGGTATTGGTGGTGGGATCTTCGGGAGGTAAAATGAGATCATGATGGTGGGGCGTCCATTATGGCACCATTGACTTTGTAAGAGACATGAGCTAGCATGCTTCCTCTGTTTCCGCTTGTGGTACCCTCTCCAATGATATGACACAGCTAAAGGGCACACATCAAATGCTGATCAGATGCTGGCACCAAACGATTAGCACTATAGCCAAATAAAATTCAAATGTTTATAGCTTACTTGCTCATATTTTGCTATAGCAGCAGAAAATGGGCTATGACACACTTAAAGGGGAAAATACGGGATGTAGATAAAAACTGCAGGCAGCTCTCAATTCCAGAGGAAAACTGTAGCTTCAAGTTGGGAACTGAGTGATGAGGAAGTTCCATGTACCCCCACGACATGTCTTTATCACACCTGCTCAGAGCAGAATGTCCTGGGTAGAGCTTTCAGCATAGAGCATATGGAACATAACATTTCTTAAAGGCCACAGTCTCTTGTTATTCTTAAGATTAGACCCTCTTAAATGTTTCTCCATTTCATATAAGCCCTTAGAACATTTTCAGCTTTCACTAGACTATTTTTCTTTCAAATAGATTTTAAAAAGATTTCTTCATATTTTTAAATTATGTGCATGCATGTGTGTTTGTGTGGGTATGTGCACGTGAGTATAAATGCCTTCAGAGGCCAGAAGAGAGTGCTGTATTTCTGGAACTGGAGTTAACTGCCTGATGTAGGTGCTGGGAACTGAACTTTGGTTCTCTGAAAGAGCAGGTAGGTGTTCTTAACCACAGAGCAATCTCTCTAGCCCTTACAACAACTTTTTAAAAAGCAGTTAAATTGTTGCTTTGTTGGGGAGTGGGCCTGAGGAGGTCCTTAATTCTCCATTCTCAATTCTGAGCCTTAAACTTATCTTCAAATGTGATTTCTGAGTGGAAATGTGGTAGAACACAAGAATTGATTATAAGCAACTGGGGTTTTCATTCCTGCTTAGCCTCTAGCGAAGTGCTTTCCCTTGAAGTTCAGCTTCCTCATTTATAGAAAGAGAAAAAACTGAATTAAATGACCTTGAAACCCCTTCCAACTTTAAAACCCCATGAAAAAGGAACAGAAAGACATCAGCGAATGTTTTACTGTAGCTATATGAGAACATGAAATATGGAAACAATCTGTATTTTTTTTTAAAAAATTCCAATCTGTTTTTAATTAGAGCACACACTTCATTTCCAATTCAACCTAGCTAATCAAAATGCAGGCAAGACATTTCTCCACCCCAAGGTTCCCCTCCAAATCATTACAACTGAGAAACTGGGGACAAGTAAGAAACTAGGGACTTTTCACTGGCTGGCCATCAAAAATATGACAGCTTAATGATAAATAAAACCACTATAATTTGTCACCATTTTACCTACATTATGAACTCTGCAAACATTTACTTTCCCATTGAAAAAATGCCAAGTTTTTCACCTGCTGTCTAAAGCTGCAAGGCCATATTCCCAAAGTGCTTAGTAATTACCTGTGTTTATTCCAAGTGTATAAGGGACAAAAATGTCAGCTTCCCTGAGCATGCAGAAAAGTTATGTCCATCAGACACTCATTTCTAGGCACAAAGACAGCATGTTTATTCAGCAATGATTATCTGCACAGGCTGCTATAAACAAGAGATTTGTGGTAAGGTGAACCCTTGGCTGAGATGCTCTGTCGTAATCAGCTTTATCCAAAATGTCTCACTCAATTTTGTGATTTACTATACACTTACATCCAGGGAAGAGAAAAGAAGGAATTTTTCTATAATTAACACAACCTGTAATTTCAAACATAATTGAACACTTTTAACTGCTAATTCACAACAGAATATCCTGTAATCAAGTTACAAGATGAGAGAATTAGGAATATATACGGAAAGTGTTGTTACTTGGTGATATGTACAGAAAGTAGGAAGGATAGGAACAAGATGGCAGTATGGAAAAAGTGATCTAGAAACAAGGAATCACACAGTTTTCAAATGCCTGGCCTTTAGAGTAAAACAAGTTTTAAAAAACGATCTGTCAACATAGAAGGGAAAGTCAGGCTGTTCATCTTAAGGTATATAAAAGGTGCAAATCCCTGCAGAGGTATGCCTATCTTGAGACTGTTCATGTTCAGTCTCCCTGATTATCACAAGTGACCCTGGCTTGGATGTTAAAAATTTCCAAATGAGGCCATCTGCACAACAAGACAGTTCTATGTTAAGGACGATCAGTAAGGCATCTGGCCCAGTTTTTTGATCCCAAATATCTTGGCTTCAAGTTAATTTTTGTAAACTGGGATTTCCTTAGGAAGAAAATAAATTTTTAAATCCTTAAAACAAAGCGATGCAAGAAATGAACCCCCATTATCTTGCTCTATTTTCAGAGCTCAAATTTTAAAATTATTCCTCCCAATACATTAAAAGCATTGCTGCAATACTGATTTTTAAAATTTTATACACATTATCCTTTTGTGTAATTATGTAATATTGTGATGTAAAATTAGTGCATTATAATTAAATGCCCTTTTCTTGGCATTTCCCATGACTGAATCATTCCAGGAAGCTTCTCTTTCGTCATCTGTCTATTATTTCCCTCTATAGAACCACCTAAAGATTATGTAGTTTTTAAAAGGAAAGACTTGGTTATGGCCTCTATACTAATTGTCTTTTTCAGATAATTTAAGTTTTGATAGTTGAATAACAGGTTAATGACTACAACTGCCTAGGTACCACCAGCAATCATATGAAAAGAAAATAGTTTCAACATCTTAGTGGGAATATTATCCCTATCCTGAAAATATCCCTACTTTCTTGGAGGTAATGTTCCTTCTATCTAACAAAGTAACTTACTTTGAACACTGCTATGTACACTTCAAGAACTCTTAATAATGATAATTACACTCTGGTTGTCTGTGTAACTGAGTTCCATCATCTTCATCAGTATTGATGCAAATGTAGAAATTAGTAACGAACCAAAATTTTTACCTAACTATAATCACATCTGCAGTAATGTTAACTGATTTATTCAAAGGGTTCTTCCCCCTTGAAAATAGAACTGCTACCTACATCTTGAAAGCAAGAAATATCAACAAAACAAAACCCAGTTTTCAGTTCACGACACACTGCAGTGTTACCATCGATTTTAAAATCAAGATCCTGCAAAAATTACTTTGGTATCAAAGATTAACTGAAATACTGGCCTCAGATTAACAAACTATTATATAACAGAAGATATTTATTTACCATACCAATAATACAAATCAAAAAATATTAATCTCTCCCACACTAAATTATCATTTAAAACACATTAAAACCATAATGTAACAAGCAGTTTAGGACCTTTCCTGAGAAATAAAGCCACATTACATATGATTATGTGGCCATTCGTGAGATACACATGTGTTTCAAAATAAATGGGTATTATCATACAAATTAAATTCATATTGAGACAAGAGAAGAACTGTTTGATTTCTTTTTCAATATTAAGGGAAGGATCTCAGTATATTGCCCAGGCTATACTCAAATTCCTGGACTCAGTCTCCTGATGCTGGGACTCCAGGTGCACAATGCCTAACTTAAGAGAACATCTTTTTAAGTGAATGTGTATCATCATTTTAGTAATTATTTCTAACAGGTAAAATGTTTTTCTAAGTAAAACTTGACTATATTACTTAGTCTTTTTTTGACATTAGATTTAACAGGACTCATTAAATTATGAATAAGTAAGAAAAACGCCTTACAATAAATGTAGCAATTTTAAAGTGTCAATATATAGGTTAAGAGATCTGGTCATCTTAAGGGTATACGTAGATATGGAATCCCTTTCTATTTACCAAACGTTTTTAATAATTTTAAGCAGACACTGACTTATATACATGTATTATTAGCATGTACACAGACATACACATGTGTGGATATACAACATCCTATTTACTTCTTTGTATAACTTCGGATAGAAAAAGCAGTTCATTTAAGACAGTAATCGGAAAGACTATTAACTCCGTAAGCTTTGGAGACCATTCCTAGTGTAATAGCTCTCAAATGACATCAAGGTTTCTGAGACTTTAAAGAAAAATTAATAAATTTTGGACCAAAACAAAAACTTGGGGGTAAAAATAACATTCCAATTACTAGAGAAGAGTTGCAGGGGTGATTAAAATATTCTATACACCAATCCTCCTTAAAAGGACATAATAAAAACCCTTATTGTAGGTGTTCAAAAGTAAAATGTCCAAAGTAAAAATACAATTTATTTTGGATAAGTTCCAACTTTAAATATGTTTGCAAACTAATTTTCAGACTGGCATGGAACTATAATTGGAGGGAGGAAAGAGAAAAAACCTTCACTCTTCTCTTTTTCTTCCTATTTAATTTTAAGAGAAAAAAAAAAAAGCACTCTCCCTACAACGTGTCAGCATAAAGAAGGAAACATAAATTTGGAAACCATTTTACTTCATCTGGCTATTGATAGCAAATGGGTATCAGACTTCAAAACCAGTTACAGGGCAAAATCAAATGACAAAAACATTATACCCTGAGTATAATCAGGGCAGGAATAAGAATATAGTTTGGGGATAATTATAGATGTCACATTCAAAAGATTTCGAAAGACATAAAAATCAAATCCTCCTTGAAATATGTCTTATTTAATAGGATTAAAGGAATGGGAATGTATTACTTGCATTTTTATGAACTAGTTTTGCCTTAGTGCAAATGTGTACTCCAAAACCAAACAAGACAACAAAAAGACAAGGAAATATGTCTTGTGTGCCTTAGCACGAACAATTGCCACAGCCTTTCACACTGTTAATAATTTCTTCTTGTAGCTTCTTCCTTTCCTCTTCTTTGGAGAGACTTTCTTTCTTTGCACCCCATCCAAGGTTATCATGGTTCTGTGTACGGCTGCTCTGTGTATGCCACATCTCTGAATAGATACTGCTAGAGTTAGCAAGCAGACCATAGTGGGTACCACGCTCAGCTACCTTTCCCTAAAAAGTAAAGACAAGGTATATGTGGAGTAAGGTCAGTTAACCAGCATAATACCTAAAACTATCTAGTAATTTATAAGGAAAGATTTTGAAGGATCTGTATTCATTAAAATAGCTCCTCTAATTCCTCATCAATCGCCCCAGTAAGAAAAACTGCTTCTTCACTCACACACAGGAAACAAAAGCTATGGAGAGTCCCAATACCACAAACATCATTTTACATAGAGAGAAATAAAGTTTTACTGTTTTATTTTTCATTCTGAAAAAGATTAAAATCCTAAAAACTTGATATTTTCTGTAATCAGCAAATGCTCGAATCAAAAGCATTGTTATTTATATAAGGATTTAAAAGATTTAAAAACAATATTGTTAAATCCATGTGAATTTTGAAGTAAAATTTCATGAAATACAGAAGACTTCATGAAGATGAAATTTACATCTTCCAGTAGTTCTTCTTGTTAACAATGCCTATTAAACACAGCTTTCATTGATTTGGCATGGATTCCAAACTCTGATCCAGAATTAATTTGTATCTTGATGGCTACTGTTAAATATGATGGGAGATTTTTTTAGTTTCATTTCCATACTTGCTTTGTCTCACTTTGTAATTATTTTCTCTCATATATATGTACATATATATGTATGTAAATACATATACATATATGTAAAATAAGGATATTTTACCTATCTATAAAATCATAGTATTTTTGTTAAACAATGAGTTTTATATACATATCAATGTTTATATATATATATATATATATATATATGCATACCAATTATATTATACTCCTAAATGTTTCATTACTATATATCTTTTAAAAGTAAGCGATAATCTTCCATGCCTGGCATAATTATACCCAAGAAATTTGTCAATGACATGATACTCTTATCTAACATATGCTTCAGCAATTATAGTAATATCCTTTGTTTTTCTCCATCTAGGATGTGAAGAAAACCAATACATTGACTTTAAGTAGTTTTCCCTTTTAAAGAACAGTTTATTGAGTACAATGCAAAGGAGCTGTGGTCTGAACAGTAACAAAAATACTGCCTGCATCCATACTCTCTCTGTCTTTCTCCAATGTACAGATCTAAATGGTTTGTAGTTTTGTTTTGTTTTTTAATAAAGGCTGCCCTTCAGTTTGGATTTACCTAGTTGTTCTTGATTATTAGGTCATGTGGTGCCAGTGATGGCTCAGCTGTTTCAGAGGACCTGAGTTGGGTTCATAGTACCCACCTTGGGAAGCTCATAATGGCCTGGAAAGTCCTGCTTCACAGGATTCAAGACCTTCTTCTGGCCTTTCCTGGCACTAAAGTCATGTGCACAACCCCCATATCCCACAGACCCACACATACACACATAAATAAAAATGAAAATAAGAATTTAAAAAGGGTAGTATGTCTTCAATGCATCATCACAGCAGGAGGCAAGGACGTCAGTTTGTTCCATTACTGATATGAAATTTGATCTTGTGTTTAAGGGCATCCACAAAATTTCTCTACTTAAGCATCAAGTTTTATCTTTGTAATTATTAAATAATCTATGGATTTTACTTTCAAACTGAGTGCATAATCTATTCCTCAACAGTTTTATTCAGCTGTGGATGACTGTTTTCTAGAACAATTATTACAATTGTGGTTGTAAACTCTGAATTTCTAAATTTATCATTCCTTCTATAGGCTGGTTGGTGGTATCCTTAAAGAAGGGCTCTTCTTTCCCCCTTGGCACTCTTGTTTTAAAAGTATTATCATGGATGTAGAAATTAGTTTTTTATTCAGTATGTTACAACTCATTAGTGCCATTATTCATTTTACTGCTCTAATTATCCCACATTTGGCCAGTGGGAGGTCATTCAAAGTGGTTACTGTGTCCTTGTGACATGTGTTCATTAGTTTCCCTGCCCCAGATCAGCTTTTATCGAAGAATGTTTGGTTCCTTTTAGTGAGAAACAGTAATTTAGTGCCCAAAAATCTGTGTGCTGGGAATGCTCATTACTTTTAGATTTTCTCTGCTCCCAGGCTTTTTCAGTAGTAGACAGAATACTTTTCGTATAAGAAATTTATACGGATAATTCTGTTAAAACATAACCTTGTGAGAGTCCTCCTTTCCTTTGATGATTTTGTTTACTTGCAACTTTCTTCTCACAAGTAAGATGCTGCTCAGTCTTGCATACAAAATAATTTCAAAATGGGTATTTCCATAAAATTACCACCTCTTTCCTTTGGACTATTTATGCTTATAATACACTTGTGTATTATATAATACACAGGGAAGTTGTTAAGTAGATAGATTAAAAGAAATTTATCCTGGTTATATGATATAAATATAATACTATAATCTATATTTAGTATCTTGGTTAGGGTTTTTTTTTTTTTTTTGGTCAACTTGACACAAGCTTGGGACAGGAAAAAGGAACCTGAATTGAAAGAATGCTTCCTTAGATCGGCTTGTAGGCAGGTCTGGAGAGCATTTATTTGATCGACTAATATGGAAGGCCCCAGCACATTGTGGGTGGTGCCATTAATGGGTAGGTAATCCTTGGCTGTATGAGAAAGCAGGTTGAGCAAGCCAGGAGGAGTAAGCCAGTAAGCAGCATTCCTCCATGGCCTCTGTATCAGCTCCTGCCTTAGCTTCTCTCAATGACAGACTGTAACTTGTAGCCAAATAGATTCTTCACTCCCCTAAGTGGGTTTTGGTCAGTGTTTTATCATAGCAACAGAGAAAAAATTAGGACATTTAATAAGAGTAATAATTGGCTATTATGTAAAAATTACATGGATTGGTTCTATTCTTTTTTGTGTAGTATTAATGTGACAGTTTTGCTTCCTGTTAGTGTTTAATTTTTATGTTTTTGTATCCTTGATTTATTTTGTTTTTCTGTTTTCAGTTAGTACACAAAATAAAGAGCTTTGCTGGACTTACTAATACATGTGTATTACTCTCTTCCACATGCTTCCCTCCAAATAGTCCTCTTCATCCCATCAAACAGTAATGTTCTTTCTGCTTTCATACTATGTCAATATGTTTGGGACTGTGCATAGATACATAATACATGCACACACATGTGTGTATAAAAAATATTAATATATAAAACAGATCAAAAGCAAAATAAATGTAAACATATGTTCAGGAAGATCTTATTTGTTCATGTCTTGCAAACCTTTTTCATCTCCATACTGTACACAGCCAACTCTTTTAGTTTCTATTTATCTTTCCTGAATTTCTCTATGGAAAAATAAGCACATATACATATATTCTTCCCCTTTTCTTTCTTAAAAAAGATGGTATTCAACGCACTCCACTTTTTTCATTCAATAATATATCACGGAAATCATGACATATGCTTCCTTTCTTTTTCTTGAATAGCACCTGTCATTATTTTAGAAATGTTTTGTTTTTCATGACTTCTATTACATTTTAAAATATTTCTTACAGCTCTTTGCATTGTCTATATAGTTTATTGAACCCCTTTCATTCTGTTTGCTTTAGAGATCTTCAGTGATTCTCTTCTAATACCAAAGGATGAAACAATACAAGGATAACTGGAGGTTGTGTGCATGGGAATGGCCTTTTCAATTGGCACGATTTGTGATAGGTTCATCATTTGGATACCTGGCCATCCTATTGCAGCCCAGAGAAGAACCCTCATTATTTGCTGATAAAGGAAAATAGTGGTATAAATAAACAACTGTTTAGTAAACTTCTTGCTAAGTCTGGGAGGGAGAAAAACCAGGTTATAAGGGGTAAGAAAAAGCCTTGAAATTTGTCTTAACAGCAATGGGGATTGAACCCAGGGCTTCACACATGTTACCACTTCTTTTATATTTTTATCTTGAGGAAGGGTCTTACTAAGTTGCCTACGCGCAGCTTAGTAGAAGAAGGGATTACAAGTTTGTGTCAACAGGCCTAGCATCTATTTCTTACATAAATATAAATTATGATATTTTCAGCCTCATACTCACCTTCACTTTCCACAATACCCTGATGCCTCTAATTCTGAGCCATTTTATGGTTTCTACAGTGTGAATCAAGTCACTTTTTAATTTTTTTTTTCTATTTTGGCACATTATAGTATCCAAATTTTTTTCTAATCTATCTACTTAACATCTTGCCTATATTCTTTGTCCAATATTAATTCTTCTGGGATCTTTGTTGATTTATACTCATACTCATTTTATTCTTTCACTATCATGTTAGTTTGGATGGAAGAGGAGAGATAAGTGTGTCTAATCTTCCATGTTCAATCAGAAATATTATAGCCAAATTTTGACAATGCTGAGGTGACAGACAGACCACCAGTTGGAAATGAGGTCACATAATTAAGCACGTATCCAACAAATAAAAATACCAAGAAGTTCATATAGATACAGATTGTTAATACATTAATTGTAATTATAATTTAAAATGCACAGGGCAATGTTATGACATATCTGCACAACATATGTAAATGAATTACTTGTTAAGAAATTTCAACATTTTCTATTACTGAGTAAAAGCGCTGAGAGCATGGCTGCATACAATTGGTAAGCTTAGTTTAAAAACCACAAAATATCCAATTTTATTTCAGATTCTTGAATATTAAAGATATAGTAAGGTTTGAGTTACCATTTAAGGTATTCTGTATAACCATATTGGGAAAAACAGTTTATTTTCTGAATGTAAACATTTATGAACAAGCTAACACACTTAAAGTTACAGGCACACAAATCCCTTATAGAACAAAGGATACAGACATAACAGTACTGAATACTGTCTAAGTTTTTAGTAGAATGAAAAAAAAACCTCTTGGGTTGGGAATACAGTACAACAGTAGAACACATGCTAGCACATAGAAAGCTTTGAGTTCAATCTGTAGCATCACAAAAAAGTCAAACCCAAACTATAAAAAGCACAGAACTGCTTCCTATCTCTTAACTCTCAGTATACAGGCTTCCAAAACAATAAAGAATAAAAAGTATTGATAAGAAGACAAAGATAATGATGGAAAAGGCTCTGAATGTGATATGAAAAACTGAATAGTGTTAGGAATGAACAAGCACTAAGAGGTGAAGGGAAAGATATCCTTACAGAAAGGAGTAAAGGACAATCACTAAAACTTTTGAATTGCCAATCACAATAATAATGCTGAGAAAATTTTGATAGTAAACTTATATAGTAATTCCCTCAAAAGTGATAAAACAGTATTTTTAAAAATTTACCTATAAGGAAAACAAAATATAAGTGGTCATGTTTAAAAATGATGCTTTTCATTTTACTGTAAGATTTAAGACATTAAGGTATATATAGCACATGAACAATTAAAAAATACATCAAAGACACTGTGCAAAGATCTATTCAGGGCAAAAATGAATGAAGAAAAATTATTTTTATATACATAATTATTGAAAATATGCTTCTATCTTAAAGAATTAATACTTTCTTGATTAAACATTTGCTTTTAGTACTTTAATAAAGTACTAAAATTTTGTGCATTATTTCCTACAAAAGTGACTAAAACCAGAATACTATTAGGATAGAATCTCATCTAAAAGATATACATTCTGTAATATTTTATTAGATGTAATAATTAAATTTTGGGTACCTATAGCTATGTTCTTCAAATTCTATAATTTTTCCTCTTTATGGCTTCTATTTCTTTGATGAGTTAATCTTGTCTTCCTTTCACCCCTGTTAAACCTGCTCCTGCCTATACATGGATTGCTTACATTCATGTCCTTTTGTTTTGTGATTCACTAATTTTTACCAGGACAGCCTATATGACCATTGGTTTAGAAATAGCCACAGAGTCTGGTGAGGTCTCCTAGGGTACACAAGTGAAGACAATGACTGCCCTCGCAGAATCTATAAGTAGTCAATAGTTCCTTGGAAAAGTATATGGCCCTCTGACTCTGTCCTGTATTCAGGACTTGACTGCTGACTAGCTCAGTCTTGTGCAAACCCAGAAAACACATTTCACAGCCTTTCTCCCTGTCTTCTGGTTTATTATTCTCTCAACTCCCACCCCAAGTCATTCCTCCATGTTCCCCAAGTATTAGAGGGAATGGTATAAATTGATGTTTAGGGCTGAACACTCAACTGTCAGTTATTTTCAGCACTTGGAGCAGCCATGAGTCCCTGCATTCACTGCCTATCATTGCAGAAAGAAACTTCTCTAATTAAGGCAGAGCAGCAATGAATAGTAACTTTTAAAATTCATCACTTACCTGGCTCAAGACAATAATTTCGTCTGCATCAACCACTGTTGACAATCTGTGTGCAATGAAAATAGAAGTTCTGTGCTTGACCACATCTCTCATGGCACCAAGAATAGTCTATAAGTTTGACAAGAATAGGAGAGAACCAAACCAGAGCTCTCATTAGGTTAATGCAAATTAAAACAACTCTATCTTTCCTAAAGGAATTTAGGAATTTGTATCAACACTAAATATTCACCTCTAATACTTATTAAAATAAATTTAAAAAGACAAAAACCAGAGACAATTAGGAAATAAACATGAGTAAGCTGTAATAAAAAATATCATTTAGATAGGCAGCATGTCATTAAAATACATGGGACAAGGATATATTTTCTATGTTTTAAAAAAGACAAAATCTGGGGATATGAGGAGCATAGTCAAATATAATCTTATCAATGAGAACAAAATGAGGAAGTACTCAAGTCATAGGAAGCAGAGAAAATACAAAAAAAAAAAAAAAAAAAAAAAAAAAACCCTCAAAGAAAGATGAGTGTGAAAACATGAATGAACATTTGTTCTTCCTTAGTCCAAAGGCAAAACACATCCAATTACTTTTAACTTGAGAAAGCCCCCTTTTCCCCAAAAGCATTTTGAGTTCTTGGGTCTCAAAATTTACAGACTGGTACAAAACTTATTATGTAGATTCGATTGGCCTTAAACACTGGAATTAAAGGTGTGCATGTCCACATTTTGAGCTCTTAATGCAATCTATTAATCAGATTTTGTATTCTTCCTATAAAGTGTAAGACATTTACATATGTATTCAATTATCTTTAGAAACCTGGGCCTAAACAAGACAGTTGGCTAGAGAAAGTGTGGGTAATGGGGATATACTCACTGGCTTCCCACATGGGAGCAGACTGTTTTCTTAAAAGGAGACCTTATGTTTTACAAAGACAGACTAATGATCAACCTAATGCTTGCAGAGAGTCTCTCTCCTTTTTTACCTATAAAAATTTAAATTCTGACTTTCCTGTAACTATTAGAAGGGTTCAGTGATTTCTATCAAAACTTCTTCCTCTGAGGAATTCTTTGTACATGCTCAAGGGGTTATATTTTTCTGATATAATAATGCTATGTGATTCAAAAACTGCTGTTACAAATTTTATCTCGTTAGTTTGTAACTTGTAGGACATATATTTAGGTATGAATTTCTCATAAATAGGCCGTTCACTCAAAAATGTAATTCTCAAAAGAATCTACATTGAACTGTTTTAAGTATGCTGCCGATAAAATAATAATGTTCCCTAAAATTTAATTACATATATAAATAGTCTATCATATTGCCTGTAAAGCTGAAAGTAGACCTCTACCTTAACATTAGATTTATACCAGGTACTCAGTGAAAAGGAGCAAATGGCAACGTTTTCTTATCTTTAGGTGCAGATTAACCTATATGAAATTATCATTGCTGCTACAACTTTTGTATGTAAAGATGTCATATAAGATGCAATGTAATTAATAGCTGGGGTAGTATCATGACATCATTGTCACAGAAATCTTGCTGATACACTTTTGTGAAATGAATACAAATGATACCAGTCCTAACTTGCACTTCTACAGTAAATTAAAGGCATTCTGGTATATACTGTGTCAGTCACTTACATGACTTCTATTACGGAACACTAAAATACAAGGCAGTCACTGAAACTTTCTCCCCTCACTAGCATGTTGGGTAGTATGTACAGCTTTGCAAGATGCAAGAGTAATATAATAATAGCATAGGATATCACACACTTCCAAAAGGAAGCACATTTGTGAACAGGTGTAACAATGCATTACCTGGTTCAATGCAACCTGCTTTTGTAGTATTCATTAACACTTGCCATATGGAAAGAAGGGTTAGGCAATTTACTTTATTAATACTTCATTCAAAACACTGCCAGTGATTCTCAACCGGTGAGTTGCAACCCTTTTGGGGGGTCAAATAACCCTTTCACAGGGGTTACACATCATATATCTTGCATAACAGATATTTATTTACATTACAACTCAAAAAAGTATCAAAATGATGAATTAGCAATGAACATAATTTTATGGGGTCACCACAACACGAGGAACTGTATTAAAGGGACACAACATTAGGAAGGTTAAGAACCGGTGCTCTAAGTAATACAGACATTGTACTGAAGCTTCCAAGTAAAACATAGGTTTGTTATTTTCATTGTCACTTACCTCTTCAGTTATTGAATCTAATGATGAAGTAGCTTCATCATAGAGAATGACTGGGGGATTCTTCAAAATGGCTCTTGCAATTGCTACCCTCTGTTTTTCTCCTCCTGGAAAAGAAAGATTTTAATTTAAGGAAACATAATAGAGGAATGAATATTCTGTTTCTAGCATTTCTGTTGATTACAACTATCAAGTTATACCTGCAACATTTACCTAAACTCTATCACTCATCATTTTATGAATTGTTCAGTCTGAGTCTAAATATGGTATCCTTTGACAAACTAAATTCCCCCGAATACAAATGCAATCTTAATGAATCTCTGATTCATGTCAGTGAAATGAATAAAAATGAGAAGTAACAAGTTTGATTCCAATTGTTCTTACCAGAAACATGTTTATCATGTTACTTTCTATTACACATATTTCAATATGTAACAACCTTAGAAAAAATTCATTAGCAAAGAATCAACAAAGCAAAAGACAAATGCAATATCTGAAACTAGAAAACTTAAAGACATGAAACCATGAATATCTAATTTATGACTTAACATAAAAAGGTCCCAATCTGCTAGTATTTTAGGATGTTTTGAGACAAGCTGTTATTTCATAACATTTCCCAAATAAGAGTATATACCAAATATATATTTTAAATAAATTTTTATTTAAATTATAAATAATCTTATTTTACATACCAATCCCAGTTCCCTCTCCTTCCCTCCTACCATGTCCCCCACCAACTCCCTATCCCACCCCAGGAAGGATGAGGTCTCCCATGAGGGATCATCAAAATCTGACACATCATTTGGAACAGGACCTAGGTCCTCCCCCATGTATCTAGGCTGAGAGAGTATCCCTACATAAGGAATGGGCTCCCAAAGCCCATTTGTGCACTAGGGATAAACACTAGTTCCACTGCCAGAGGCCCCATAGACTGACTGCCCAGGCAGTCTAACACCCATGTTCAGGGGGCCTGGTTTAGTTCTATGCTGGCTCCCCAGCTGTCAGACTGGAGTCTGTGAGCTCCCACTTGCTCAGGTCAGTTGTTTCTGTGGGTTTCCCCAACATGGTCTTGACTCTTACCTTTTCTTAACTGTAATGGCAAATTATATAAACCTCTATAAGGCAGACTGAAATGATAAAACATCTATTACTAAATTATGACTAAAGAATAACTTAACTAGAAAATCTTTGCTTAAAATACCCTTAACCTAAATCAAAAATTTCTAATAGACAACAAATTTCTTGACAGTAGGCCCATTTACTCATAAATAATTTGGCACAGGAGCTATACACAGTGTATTAATCAATCTTGTATATAAATGAATTATTCAAAAATTCAGTCACTTTAAGGTTATCATTAAGCATACCACCTCATGATTAAAGATTTACATAGAAATGTACAGGCCTCAAAATTTGTTTCACAGATAACTAAGAAGGGTAAGAAAATGAACAGGACAAAGTATAAGAATGTCTAGATAACTGAACCACCCCTAGGAAATGAGATGAGAGATATGTTCTTCAGGACTAAACTATTTAACTCTACTTTTATTATATTCCAGGTGAGTAACAGTCTTGACTTGCCTTAAATATAAAGGTTATGGATCATACAGATACACCTGAGTTTCCATCAATAATATAAACAGTGCCAACAAATTGGTTTGAAAAGAATATACAAGCAGATTTAAAAATCTTTGATCACCTGATAGCTTGAGTCCTCGCTCCCCTACTTGTGTGTCATATCCATGTGGCATTCGAAGAATTGCATCATGAATACCAGCCAATTTTGCTACTGCATATACTTCTTCTGGTGAAGCATTGATGTTTCCATATAAAAGGTTGTAGTAGATAGTGTTATGGAAGAGAACAGCATCCTGAAGCAGATTACATAGACACACATGGATATATATGTATATGTTCATTATATAAAATTTTAAAAGTATAAAGACATAATAACAGAAATTGATAAAATAAAATTTAACTAAACAGGTGTGATGGCCCACCTTTGTAATCCCAGCACTTGGGAGTCAAAAGTAGGAGTACCATGAGCTTGATGCTAGCCTACACCACAGAGACCCTATCTCCCAAAACAAAACACAAATGAACTTTCTTCAAGGTTTTTGCTAAATACTTTTGTCAAACACTACATATGGGTAGTTATATGAAATAATGCAATTGTTAATTTAGTTCTTTAAGTAACCACAGAACTATCTGTAGGTATGATATAACATGGTATGTACCATACACGTACGTACATAATACATACATATGCCACAAATTTAAGAAACTAAATAATATATTAACTTTATCACCTAGAAAAAAACATTAATACTCTGGTATTTATTCCAGTTTTTCTATACTTGCAAGTATTATGGCTGGCTCCGGGTATTTCCCTCTTTTTCTCCTTAGTTCTCTTCTCTCTCGAGCCTGGATTTCTCCTACTTACTCTCTCTGCCTGCCAGCCCTGCCTATCCCTCTAGTGCCTATCTATTTGTCATTCAGGTTTTTTTTGGCCAATCAGGTGCCTTAAAGAGGCAATCTTTATATCATTAAATAAACGCAGGGCAAACAAATGCAACCCATATTTACATAATTAAACAAGTGCAGTATAAACAAATGCATAGTTAAAGTAATATTCCACAACAATCCTTTCGGCAAACTTTGTATTGAGATACTGTTCATGATAGTTCTTTAAAATGTAATGCTGGGCTGGAGAAATGGCTCACTGATTGAGAGCACTGGCTGCACTTCTGCAGAACCTGGGTTCAATTTCCGGTACATAGGCACAGTCATCGCTAATCCCAGATTCAAGAAATCCAAGTCACTCTTCTGGTCTATTCAAGCACCAGGATGCATGGGTTGCAAAGATTTACATGCCCCACATATGTTAACCAACATCAATAATAATATAATTTGAAAAAATATAATGCTTAAAAATGACTACATGTTTTAGAATTTTGGAACATTTCATATACTAATAAATTTTCTTACATTTTCTGTAAAAAATGACTACATGTCACTTAAACCTATAAGACTTCAAGCATTCAATTATTGTTAGATATTAACAGTGTATCCATCTTTAACTATTATAAATAATGCTGTAGTTAACATTGTATATTTTAATTTCTAACTACAATTTCCTAGGGCCATACTTATTACAATACTTTCCCAGAACTTTATATGTATTGCGAATTTGTTTATGATGAAAGCCATATTCTTCCCTCAGAAGAGCAAGGCTGCCCATGTTATAGAATTAGGTCTAAATTGGATATTCTGATTGTCAAAGTCTTTATCTGCTGTGGAATATTAGTTAAAGGTATGTTGCATTGTTTTCTATGTTGCAATTGTGTAACTCAGTAAAGCTAGGCTATTTTGTATGCCTAAAACCCCTCACTGATGTAATAAAGAGCTGAACAGCCAATAGCTAGGCAGGAGAAAGGACATGTGAGGCAGCCAGGCAGAGAAAATAAATAGGAGAAAAAGAGAGGAGAGGGAGGAGTGAGAAAAGGAGAGGAGGACATCATGATTCAGCCACACAGTTACAAACTAGCAACGGAGTAAGAAGGGAAGAAAGGTGTATAGAATAAAGAAAGGTAAAAGCCCAGAGACAAAAAGTAGACCAGATAATTTAAGAAAAAGTAGCTAGAAACAAGCCGAGCTAAGGCCAGCCATTCATGTGATTATTTGGGAGCTGGGTAGCAGGCCACCCCAAAGAGAAAAGAATAAAATGAAACAACTACATTTATCAATCTAGTAGGTAAAAGTGTTATTTCATTTTCACCTAATTTTACATTACTAATGTCTTCAATAAGGATAAACAGCTTTTCTTCCTTTGTGAATTTAATTTCTTATTTTTCAAAAAGGATAAGTGAAATCATTAGGCCAAAATAAGACATATAAATTTAAACACAGAACCATATTAAATCACATCCCAGAATGCAGTTCACGTGGCAAACAGTATAGGTCAATGTTTCTTAGCACACAGTCAGTCTTACAAACCCTCTATCAGAATCATTTAAGTTGCATATTTAAAAGAAAAAAAAAAAAACAGGTTTCTGGGCTCACAATGAACTCCACAATCAGAAGCAGAGCATACAAAAAAGCCTGTTGGAAACAGGAGCAAAAAACACACTGATAGCTGGGAAGCCAGCATGGGACTGACTCAGGCCCCCCTGAATATGGGTCTCAGCCAGAAGGACTGAGCAGTCTAAGGGACCTCAGACAGAGGAGCCAGGATGTATCCCTGGAGCACAAAAGGACTTTTCGAACACATCCCCCATAGAGGGATAACTGCCTTAATCTAGAGACAGGAGAGAAGCCCTAGTCCCTACTTCACATGACCTGTCAGATCTACATGACCCCAACTGGATGGCATTCCCCTACATATGGAATTGGGGTGGGGGGACAGGAGGGGAGGGTGGTTAGAGTGCATGTGAGAGGGCAGAGAGGGTAAAAGGGAGGGAAGGAGGGAGGGAGGAAGGAACGGAGTAAGGGAGGTTAGGAAGGAAGGAGGGAGGGAGAGGGAACTGGGATCGACATGTAAAATAATAAATTAAATTTAAAAAAAAATGCTTTGACTCCCAAATTTAAGTTCAAGGACAAGTTACTGGGGAAAAGGATTTCTATTTTTGTTTCCACAGAAAATGAAAAGATGTGGATTCCTTCCAGACTAATGTGGTTTGATCAAGCCAGACCACCTGAAACAGCTGGACAAAGCAGCCTGACTACAGCCAGGATTTCTGAATCTTCTTTGAATCCCCCATGTCAGTGCCCCTAACCAGCAGGAAGTAGTTTGGAAAGAACAACGCCCAAATTCCCAAATATTGTCTAAAAATGTTTGTTTTCATTTAAATGGACTTGGTTATATAAAATAAAAAAAACAAACAAAAAAACCCAAAACAAAACAAAACAAAAAAAAAAAGAAATGAATTTCCACAATCTCCCTAAGTGATTCATATCCACTAAAATTTGGGATTCTCAGCAAAAGACAGGAAAGAAGTACCATATGTTGGAGCACTTGGGGGACCTTTTATAATTGGCATATTCTTGTCTGATCACTCTTTGTTTTGGCTCTTTAGAAGACATACTTTCACTCTGTGGTCCAGACCTGTCTGGAATGCACTATAGCCTGGGTTGCTTCAAACTTCAATTACCCTCTCAGAGCTTCCCAAGTGCTGGGATTACAGGTTTGATAAGCATTTCCTTCCTGATGGTCAGCTAAGATACAACACACAGGTGAGCAGGCTCAGGATCATAGTTAGGAACTCAGTGTGAACCTCGTGTGATTAACCCCAGCATAACAAAACAGAACTTTTGTTATTCTAACTATGTGTACCTACCTTCTTGCTCATGACAATGATGCCCTGCTTTCACTGCCAGAGTCCCATGGTCACAGGTATGCACCACTATATATGGTTTAATAACCCTTTATTAACAGTTATACAAAAGAGCCAGAAACAAATTGCTCAGCTAAGGTAAATGTACTTGTCAACAAGCCCTCAGATGTGTGTTACACCCCTGGAACTCACATGATGGAAGGAGAGAATTCACTCCCCAAATTGTCTGTGTCACATACATGAGGCAAATGTGCCTATGAGCACATGTACGCACATGCACACGCACACACACGTGAACACACAAGGAAACATGAAAAATACGCTGAAGTCACAAGCAGGGATATGACTCAGTGTGACTGCAAAGGCAGCCTCAGTTAGCTGAGTCGCTGAGGGCAACTTCAGATACACCTAAGTGTGAAGCATCCCACATCTGAGTGAGGGGTGAGGGGTTCAACAGAAATACAGCAATGTACTTTTGTGAATGAAAGTTGGCATGTCAGATGCATTTTTTGGAGGGGGGAGGGTCCAAGACAGGGTTTCTCTGTGGCTTGGAAGCTGTCTGGAACTCGCTTTGTAGACCAGGCTGGCCTCGAACTCACAGACATCCACCTGTCTCTGCCTCCTGAGTGCTCCTCTTCCTTCCCCACATGATCTGTTCTCCCAGAGATCTGATACTTGTTTCATGAATCACCTTTACCAGTGGACATCAGACAAGTACTTTACTATTCAGGGACAGCTTCAGACTCCTTCACAGACTTTGCTCCTTCTTGTTTTATCAGGCTTTACTTTGAATTTACTTCCTTGTTCCCATATCACTCATCAAATATTTTTAAATGATTACTATCAGTCAGGCACTATATGCCTGATAGTGAAGAGGGCATAGTAGCAAATAAGGCATAAAACTTGAGGTTGGTAAATAAACTACTTTGTAATTAGAAACATATATTGAAGGCTATTCAAAATTATTAGTTTTCATTTTCTGAACATTTATACCATGGGTATTGTGTCTGGTGCATATATATGTATGTGTGTGTGTGTTCTCCATAATAAATAACTATTTCTTATAAATAGTTATTTTAGAAATGAGGAAAGTGAGACTAGGGCCACAGCACCTGATAAAAGAACTATGGTTAGAAACCATGTCTGTTTGGTTGAGGACAATCTGGTTTATGTAGTGAATTCCAGTCAGGAGTACATAGTGAGATGCTGTCTCAAAAAAATAATTCCTCTTGGTAGCAGAATTTCACATGAAAGGTCTAACATTACCCACTTCATTAGCATAGTTTGATTCCTTGTATTCTAATTATTATAGTAATATATCTATCAACCCTCTCACAATTAACATATTTGTTTTAAAATACCTGAGGTACTACACCCACAGCCCTCCGAAGACTTTCCAGGCTCACATCTTGTATATTTTGACCAGCAAGGTAAATGTTGCCTTTTTGAGGTTCATAGAAGCGAAACAGGAGCCTCACTATTGTGCTTTTTCTGAAATTGGAGATGAAGAAAGGTTATTCAGGATCTGTTGTGACTAGGGAAGCTCCATTTAAGTATAGTAATTAACTCATTATGATAAAAAATTCACATCCAGAATTTATCAGTCAATAATGTAGAATTTTATAAATAACTAAATTACCCACCCTGACCCACTACCTCCTACAATGGCCACTTTCTTTCCTGCAGGGACTTCAAAAGATACTCCACTAAGAACTTTCTGTCCTTCAATGTATTCAAAATGCACATTATCAAATGCCACTGTGGCTGTCTGTGGTGTTATTTGAAGGGGAGAAGCCATCACTTTGTCCTAGAAAGGTGAAAAAAGAAAACCAACTTAACATACTACTTAAAGTAAATTCTTTAGACAATGTATTTAATTAACACAGAGAAAAGGAAAAATATGGGAAAGGACGTTTATGCAAATGAAGTAAGGCCACTTCCAAGTATGTACTTTTATTACTCACTACGTGAAAAATGAGCAGGTAAGAAATCCCTATGTATTTTGGATGTTGGGAAGACTTACTTTTTTCTTAATATTTTTTGGTTTTTCAAGACAGGGCTTTTCTGTATAAGAATAGCTCTGGCTGTCCTACAACTTGCTTTGTAGCCCAGACTGGTCTTGAACTCACAATATGCCTGCTTCTGCTATAAAAGGTGTGTGCCATTATTTTCCAGGGAAGATTTTCTTGGTGAGGAGTTGGGGATGAGATGACAGTGAGGAAACTGTTTATCTAACCTAGTGATATAAGGATATTCTACTAGATCAGTGTTTCTCAACCTTCCTAATGCTGTACCCCTTTAATACAGTTCCTCATGCTGTTGTGACCCCCAATCATACATTATTTTTGTTGCTACTTCATAACTGCAATTTTGTTGTTATGAATTGTAATGTAATTACCTGATATGCATGATATCTGATATGTGACCCCCTGTTGGTTGAGAACCACTGTCTTGGAACAACCCAGTATTAGTGAGACAGTATTCCATGTTTTTTTAAAGGGTACTATATACATTACTTACTTTAATCCGCGTGTCTACCTTGAGCAGAGTAAACAAGGTGTTCATGTCTATGAGTGCTTGTCTTGTCTCTCTATATACAGTTCCCAGGAAGTTAAGGGGTAATGAAAGTTGAAAAAGCAATCCATTCACCATTACTAGATCTCCAACGGTAAGGGCACCTTATAATGCAGTTGGAAAAGGAAATAAAATGTATAAACTTTCCAGCCTAAGACAGAGTTTTTTAGCCAATTTCTAGGACACATAGTTATTTTTTTTCTATTTTTAATTTTTATTTATTTATTTTTCTTATATTACATATTGATCACAGTTCCCTCTCCCTCCATTCCTCCCTCCCTCCCTCCTCCCCTCTCATTCCCCCGACCACCCTCCCATACCATCCCTCCCCACTCCACAGGGAGAGTTATGCCTTCCAGGAGGGAATAACAAAATCTGTCAAGTCATTTAGAGTAGGGACTAGGCTCTCCCTCTTGCCACTAGGTTAGGGGAGTATCCTCCATGGGGAATGTGCTCCTAAAGTCCTTTTGTGCACCAGGGATACATCTTGGTTCCACTGTCAGAGGTTCCTTAGACTCTCCAGGCCTTCTAACAGAGACCCATGTTCAGGGGGTCTGTCGGTCCAATGTGGGTTTCCCAGCTATCAGTCTGGGGGTCCATTAGCTCCCCCTTGTTCAGGTCAGCTGTCTCTGTGGGTTTCTATAGCCTGGTCTTGTCCCCTCTCTGCATCTGGATCCCAGTTTGGCTCAGAGTTTAGCTGTGGGTATATGCGTCTGTTTAGGACACATAGTTCTAAATGAACATAATCAGCAGCATTTAAGCTGACACGAGTTATACGTCATATGAAGGCATGAATTAGGTAACATAGGAACCTGATGTATACTGAATGGGAAGGGAAAAGTATACCTAACATACTATGTATAATATACAAAAGAGAATGGTTTTTAAAGTAATGATAGAAGTGGAAGGTTAAAAATATTTCCTTTTTTCCCTCTAAGGCATAAGCAAAGATTTCTTATAAGTATAAAAAGGAAAATTTATATAAGCACATATTAAAAATTGGAGTGAATGCCTATCATGGCCAAGAAATATGATACATCTCATATTAATGTCACACTGAATGAAGACCATGCACAGATGTTATTTATAAATGAAAAAACCTACTAGAAAGCTACTGAATTATAAAACAAGACCTTTAAACTAAACAGTAAATTAATGGCATTGTTTTCCAGGTCTATAACAAAAATTAAAAATACTAGATACTAAAAAGGTTGATATCTCAAATGAATAAAAACATTTGAAAAGGTATCATAAAGGGAAAATGTTTAGATAGTTAATTTAAAAAATTCTCCTAAAGAATCAGGCTACAAACCCATGAAATGAATAAACAGTACTTTCATTCAATGAGCAAGTCAGTAAAAGAATTACCAATCAAGAAAACACATTCTGATAAGAAAAATCCTCTGAAAATGGCTAAGTGCTTTACCAAGCACACTTTACAACTAATACATACACTTTACAACTAATACAATAACTTATTCCTTCCATTAACCCATTTATAATCACATTTATAATGCGATAAAGCATAGATCCATTACCTGCCACAATTCCCTGACTGGCAAGCACCATTATAGCTGTTAATCCAACGCTGAAAATAGCACTTTGGCCAAAGTTCAGCATAGCCAGAGTAGAGGTACTTTTCAATGAAGCAGTCTCATATGTCTTCAAAAATCCGTCATATCTCTGTGCTTCATATTTTTCATTATTAAAATACTATAAACATATAAAATAGTAACTATGGACAAATTAACATATAAACTCTTTTGTGCAATTAGTCTAAGTTGTATTATACTTCATATACAAATACACTTTGGTATTGTAGATTCTAACATAAATTCAACTTTGATGAAAGAAATTGGTCAGCAAGAGTAGGAAGGAGTAAGAAATGATAATGGGAAGAGGATAAGAAAGGATATTGGGGGAGAATATGATTACAATACATTATATACAGTATAAAATTGACAAACTAAAACTAGGAACATATATACATACATATATATATTGACTTTCAATACATTATATTATGGTATTCCTAAAGGTTTGCAAATAATGGATTATATTACAATATATTCTAAATTCATTCAACAAACATTTACTAACTAGCTAATAAATTGGATTCTAGAACTTACTTAAACATGCCTTCTACACAAAGTCTTAACCTGATGCCTTAAATTCATAGTTCCTACTGCCCTCACCCTATCATGCCTTTTCACTAGTTATCTGAATAGTTATTTTAACTTCTCTAGCAGCTTATAAAATTATGGGAAGTCAAGGAGGACACTATCATCTTCCCCCATTGTAGCATATTGCTTGGTATAGTGCTTTGCATATGAGAGGAACTCAGCAATTAAGTGAAGGAACGCAAAAATGAATGAAAGAATTAAAGAAAATCACTATGCTAGCCATTCTAAAGGATAAAAAGAGGATCAAGAACTTGCATGTTAACTGAATTATCTAATATTCATTTGTAGTCAAGATGTTAATCATATGTTTATGATCATTTATAAACTAATTTAGAAGGTAAAATTCTGATATTTGAAAATAAAAACTGAAAGATGGAGAACATTTCTAAACAAAAGAAAAATGAAAGAGTCTTATTTCATCACACCTAGAGATCCTATCCTAATCTCATGTTCTTACAGCTCCTATTAAATTAAATGACAGAACAACTCTCAGTCAGTGTGAAAGGCGGATAAAAAGATACTTAAACAGATTACCTTCACAGTTTCATAATTCAGCAGTGAGTCAATAGCAGCGTTACCTGCATCATTATCTGCTTTGTTCATTTCAATTCTAAATCTAGTTCTGTAAGACAAAGATTTACACAGCATGAGACATATAGTATACTATTACTAATTTCTGAAGCCTTGACTAGCCTCTGGGAAATACCATACCTCCACCGTGTAACTGCAACTGTGAATGCTGTATATGCACCAAGTGTTCCTAGGGTTACCAATGCAAACTGGGGACCACATTTGTAATACTAGAAAAAGAAGTCAAGAGAAGAAATGAGAAGTGACTGAATTGTCTTTGACTTTCATTATTCACCAATAAATGGGGAACGTGAGACATTTATCATGTACGTAAAAAAAAAAAAAAAAATGGCAACATCTCTATCATGTAAAATAAAATAGAATAAAACAGCATTTTTTAAAATGCAAACATAATTAATTTAGTATAAGATGATTATGAACCATGCTTAATTACATTCTGAATCAAAATTGTAACTGGATATAGCAGTTCATAGTCTAAATTTTAGTCTAATAATTAGCAAAACGGAAAGTTCATAGAGAATATTATTTTCTTTGAAAGTATTATGATACTATGCACTTCAGATAAATAAAAAATATTCCTCTTCTTAAAACCATTGCTTTAAAAACAATATAAAGAAACAAAACTTAAAAAAGGAAGAGATTGCTTTTCTTGTCACTTTATAGCATCACAACAGCAAATTTCAGTCAAACGATATTTATAAAACTATGGTACTGATAAGTTACATTAATCAATAATGAATCAAGGTAATAAAAGAATGTCAAATTGTACCTGCCACAATTATACCATCAAATTCTAACACTGAAACAGTGTAAGCCTAAAAAGGAATTTAAAGATTACAATATTTTAACATGTTAGGATTGATAAACAGAAATCTAAATATTCTGAGCACATCAATCCAATGTGTGACATACAAAATCCTTGGAAAGAGAACATTACAGGCACTAATCAATGATCTAGTTGCCTAAAAATGATATAGTCCTTTGGCACCTGGGGAAAAATAATAACAGGCATAATCTTTCTGGCGTTGTGGTAAGCAAGAGCTAACAGCTTAAATATTTATTTGCTATTAATAAGATTGCAAGATAAAAGCTTACTATGAAAACACACTTTACTTACCAGAACACTACTGACAAGCGTCATCTCAAACACAATAGGGAGAAGATTAAACACTAAAGCACTGAGGACAAAACTAATGCCCCTTGTTCCTCTGTCAATAGCCTTAGATAAAGCTCCTGTCTGTCTGCTCAAATGAAAACCCAGATCCAAGTTGTGAAGATGGAGAAATACATTTTTGGCTATTCTTCGGATTGAATTTTGGGCTACTTTGCCAAATACTGCATTTCGAACTTCATTGAAAAAGGCAGCTCCAGCTCTTGATACACCATCTAACACAACAAAGGAAAAAAGTAGACAGGACATAGAAACATTAGAATCATAGCAGTGTAAGTGGCAAGGCTGCAGCAGATCTTCATAGAATAAATAATTCAGCCAATAAATATAATACAGAATATTTACACTAAAAGAAGTGCAGAAGTCGTCTAATCTGGGTACTAACCTTTCCATCATCATAAATCCCTTTCAGTGCTATTTGACCCAAGATTTCAGATGCTGAAAGATTTCTTTTCCAATTAAAATGCTTTTAATATAGAATAGCCCATATGGCTTCATTGTTGATAAATGTACAATATCCAATTCAATTCTCTCAAGTAACAAATGCAAAAGGTTTAGATCCTGAAGAATCAAGTGCTCTTAGGAAGCCCCTGCTTCTGTCTCTAAAGTGTCCTTTTAAATGTATGGGGGCCCTGTTCATTTGAAAGGTCATTTCATTATTTTCAAATTGTATTTGTGTATCAAAGTCACTGAATATATTTTAACAAAGCACTAATATTCATATCTTATTAATTAGCCACTTACATTTAATATTAACAATAAGAAAATAGCTGGCCTTTTTAGAAAGATATCTTATTAAAAAAAACTAGTGAAGGTGGTGGTAATACATTTAATGTCTTATTTTATATTATTCTTTTTTCAAGTATGGAAAATGCTCAGAAGTTTTGCAAAGCATATCATACAAAGAATTCTCAAAAACAGATCAAAACAAATCTCATATAAAATAATAAAAATCCAAAATGCTAAGTTGTATTTGTGGTAAAAAGGTCATCTGCTCAAATATGATGAAACCTTCTTGAAGAAAGTCAACACCTGTAGACAGATTAAAGAATCACACATACAGCCAATCAGAACTGCTGTTGCCATGGTTGCAACTGTATTTGGTGCATCACTCAGGTTCAGCATGTTTCCCGACATCTGGTTGAGGCTGTCTACAGCATATTTAAACATGAAAGGAACCATAATATTCATGGCCTAAAAATATAAAAACATCAATTACCCACCATACATAAAACATTTATTATAAAAGTACAAATATTTTCCTTAAATTATTATTTGTGGTAATGTTTACTGGAATACATTTACTGGATTTAAATGAGTTTTGCAATTTACAAAGATAAAAATCTTTGCCACTAGAATCTCTGCTATTTTAGGATTCTTACACCACACTGCCATGTTAATATTAATTTACAAGCTATGTGAATTAGTCAAATGCTCCTGTGTCCACAAAACCAATTTTGATCAGCTTTGTATAATGTGAAATCCTACAAACTCATGATACTAAGCAGCAAACTGTTTTACATTATAGTTATCTTTGTATATATATTTTTCCTTTCCTATTATATCCTTGAGGGTCTATATCATATTACTTTTTGTCCTAGCCCAATAAAGTATAATGTTTTGTACATAGGTGATAAATATTTTAAAGTAAATTTTTCATCAGAAAATGTAAAGTTGAAATTATATACAGCAAAAAGGATCATAAAAGCCGAAAAGTGACAAGTATCTGTGATTGATTTACTATTGGGGAGAAATACCATTGATAGATCTGTTTAGCCCACATGAGTCTTCATTATAATAGCATACAAAACAAAACCTCTCTATCATCAAATGATTTCACTTGTCCTATAGCTCCTTTAGAATATAGTAAAACAGTTCTAATACAGAAAGCAGCACTTAGGTTTAGGAAATTTACAGACTACCAAAGTACTTCTGAAAAGATTAAATTACAGACTTAAAAACAAATGCAAACAATGAACAAGGACTATTAAACACACTGAAAAGCCAGAGCCTGCCTTATTGCCATGATACCTTCTTGTTAACGTAAGAATTAACTATTTCTAAGTTATGGAAATCCTACCATTCAAGATTTCAATTAGCTGCTCACTAAAATATAAATAGCTGGTGGGATATGCTTTTAAGAATGTGGAATGTGTTTTGTTTTTTCGAGACAGGGTTTCTCTGTGGTTTTAGAGGCTGTCCTAGAACTAGCTCTTATAGACCAGACTGGTCTCAAACTCGGAGATCTGCTTGCCTCTGCCTCCTGAGTGCTGGGATTAAAGGTGTGCTCCACCACCGCCCTGCCCATACTTAAACGTTTAAGGTTTCTAACTATTCACTCTTCTCCACTATCTTTTCACTTTCTAAAGCTCAATCTCAATCTCTTATCAGTCATAACACTTTCTTTAAAACTTGCAGCAGGGACTAGAGAGATGGCTCAGTGGTTAAGAGCATTGACTGCTCTTCCAGAGGACCTGGGTTCAATTTCCAGCACCCACATGGCAACAAATAATTGTCTGTAATTCTAAGACCTGACACTCTTATATAGACATACATGCAAGCAAAACACCAATGCAAATAAAATAAAAAATCTATAAAATATTTTTAAAAAAACTTGCAGCAATTTGACTAAATTTTCCTAACATCCATTTTAATGGTTTATACCTCGATATTATCATGCTCATGATACACTTATTCACTTTGTGCATGGTATAGTCAATATTTGAGGAAAGGCAGGTACCACAAGGTTTAATATCATGAGTGGTAAGAAGCAGAGGTGCGATTAAAATTAAAAACCTGGTACTTGGTCAGAAAGATTCCCAGTATGCCACAGCAACTTACAAGGCAGGACCCATATATTTATTCTTTTGTACCTTAAAATGAATGTTTTCAAATGCACTATTGAAGTTATTTACACTTGTAAATTATAACTTGAGTAATTTAAATAAATTTGAGATGATTCTGGATTTCCATATAATGAGGTTGGATTTCCTCATCTGCATTCCAACACATTTTCTTCAGTAGAAAGAAGTGATAGCTAAAATAACCACGTGATTCTACTAATTTACAGCTTATTATTCCTTTGCCACAACTAGAGTAATGACAGAATTTAACATTAAAGTTGTACTATTTTACTTTCTTGAAAATGTTTTTGAGTTTGGTCAATTTGGGGAGCATTCCTGTAAGTATGCAGAACATGTTAATTTCATCTGTCCTGTGTTGTTATTGGCAGAAAAAAGCATAATCAGCACAGTGCTAAGAACAAGCACTAATACCAAATGTAACTGAAGACTGTCAATTTTCCCATGAAAAACTACTTTCAAAAAACAAAGAAATATGTGTACTTACAAAGGACAGAAAGATACTAATAAAGTAGGAGATATCCATGAAGATTTTCCATTCTGTGTGTTTCCTGGCCTTGTGATACAGCGGGGGTAAAATGTGATAAATGGCTTTCAATATCATTCTTCCTTCATCACAACTAGACTTAAACCATCCAGACAAATGGGAGACATTCATTGAAAAGTTTTACTTAAAACAGTTTTATTATCACAAGAAGAGAGTCTACAGGGACCAAGATCTACCTGCCCTTCAAACAGCAACTCTTATGATATGTAATATACCTCTAGTTCTGTATCAAAACCAGGCAGTTAATATTGGTGCATTATTACCAAAGAAAATATAGAACTCATTCTCTTTCAGCACATATAACCTGAAATTCATGCATGTGCAAATATTACTATACATTTTATCTTGTCTAGATTCATATAAACACTATCACAATCAAGATCAATAACTACTCAAGCACCAAAGAGCTCTTTGTGCTTGAGTATGTACTCTTCTTCTATCCTGTTTAGAAAACTCAATTTAATAAAGAAAAATATAGAAGAGAACTCAAGTTGAAATGAAATAATTGAAAAACTCAGTAACATAATTAAAAGATTCAGGGAGGAATTTCAAAAGTAGAAAGGATCAAGTAGAAGAAAGAATATCAGCACTTAAAGTAGAAAAATTAGATCACATATACAAAACTATAAAAAAGCTAACAGGTGAAAGGAACAGACATGAAATGTGAGACACCATGTAAACATGAAATCTTCAAATTACAGGCATAGAAGAGGGAGGAGAACCAGATCAATGACATAGACTGGATCTTCAGCAAGATCATGGAAGAAACTACCCCCAAACTAAGGAAAACTATATGCATACAGATACAGGAAGCATACAGAACACAAAGCAGACAAAACCAGAAAAAATTCCCCCTGGCATATCATAGTTCAAAGATTACTAAACATATGGAACAAAGAAAGAGTACTGACAGCTGCAAGAGGAAAACCCCAATTCACATATAAAGGAAAACGCTTAAAATAAGAGCTGACTTCCCAATGGAGTCTGGAAAAATTCTAAAAGAATATTATACCCAGGAAAATTACCTTTGAATGAGAAATAAAAACTTTCCATGATACAAACAGGCTAACAAAATTGCTGTACAGCAAGCCAGCCCTAAAGAGAATGCTGGAAACTATACTTCACACTGAAGAGAGGAATAAGCATAGTATCATTACCTACCATAATGTAACAAAACTAATAATCAACAGCAAACAAATCATTAGCAAATATACAAAACTGTGGAGATTAAACAACTCATTACTGAATGATGAATGGCTCAAAAAAGAAACCAAGAAAAAAATTTTTTTGATCCCTGGAACAAAAAGAAAATGGAAATACAAAGCATTAAAGGCAGCACTACACGTGAAATTTATAGCCTAAGCTACTACACACACAAAACCCAAAACTCCAAAAGAACACAAATAAATGAGTTAATGATGTAACTCAAGATGTTGGAAAAATTCAAAACCAGTAGATTGAAAGAAATAATAAATTCAGGGCCAAATTTAATAAAGTAGAAACAAGGAAGCAGTGAATCTACAAGCTGATTCTTTAAGAAAATAAACAAGATCAATGGTCTTTTAGCCCAATTAACCAAAAAACACAAAAACAACAGCAAAAAGAGATGACCCAAATTAAAAGAATCAGAAATGAACAGGGAAACATTACAACAGACATGGAAGAAACTCTAAGGGAATAGTTTAGTGACTTGTACCCTGTTAAGTTGGAAAATCTAAAAGAACTAGATCAACTTCTAGATTAATCCAAACAACAAAAACTTAAACAAACCAAGAAGAGATCAACAACCTAAACAGACAAATAACAAATAAGGATTTTTTTCTTTTTTAAAAATAGATTGTTTGTTTTACATCCCAGCTGTAGTTTCCCCCTCTTCATCCTCTTCTAGTCTCTTCTCTCTATCCCCCCCCCTCTGATCCCTCAGGCCTTCCTCCTGCATTTCTGTTCAGGAAAGATAAGGTCTCCCATGGATCGATCAACAAGACTAAGACTAAGCACTTCCCCATTTATTAAGGCTGGCCAAAGTATCTCAGTTTGAGAAGCAGGGTCCCAAAAGCCAGTAAAAGGGTCAGAGACAGCCCCACTTCCCACTGATAGAAGTTTCACAAGAGGACCCAGCTACATAACTGTAACAAATATGCAGACCCACATCCAAATGTTATACATTTTCTTATAAAAATGAATGAATAATTTTCTTTTTTATATTTTCCTTTTTTAATTTAAATTTGAAACAAAGTTGTTTTACATGACAATCCCAGTTCCCTCATCCTCCCATCCTCCCCTATCATTTACCACCAAACCCCAGCCCATCCCATTTCTGCTCCCCAGAGAGCGTGTGACCTTCCATGGGGAGTCTTCAAAGTCTATCACATCATTTGGGGAAGGACCTAGGCCCTCCCCCATGTGTCTAGGCTGAGAAAGTATTCCTCTATGTGGGATGGGCTCCCAAAGTCCCAAATAAGGAAATTTTATTTTTTTATTGAGCTATACATTTTCCCCCACTTCCCTTTCATCCCCACCCCCGACCCCCACACTCTCAATTTACTCAGATCTTGTCTTTTTCCCCTTCTTAGGAAGACCCATACATATCTCTCTCTGGGTGCTCTTTGTTACCTAGGTTCTCTGAGGTTGGTGGTTCTGGGGTGGTTGTCCTTTGTTATATGTTTAATATCCATTTATGAGTGAGTACACATTACATTTGTCTTTATGGGTCTGGGTTACCTCACACAGGATGGCTTTTTCTAGTTCTGTCCATTTGCCACAAATTTTCCTTATCCTTTCTTCAGAAATGAAATAGTAATTTAAAGTCTTCTGTCTAAAAAACACTCTGGCCCTTGTGGATTCACAGAATTCCTAATAGACTTTCAGAAGATCTGCAACCAGACTTTCATAAATTATTCAAAACTACCGAAACAGAAGGAACATTTTCAAACATCTTCTACAGAGTCAGTATTAATGAAATACCAATAGATATATAAAATAGTAAAAACTACAGATCAATATCTTTAATGAACACTGATACAAAAAAAAAAAAAAAAACCCCAATAAAATCTTTGCAAAACAGCACATATCAAAAGATCACCCACCATAGTCAAGAAAACAACTCATTCAAAACTGAGCTCTGGATCTGATCAGAGTTCTCAAAAGAAATTAAATATGCCAAAACATGTTCATCTTCCTTAGCAATTTGGGATAGGCAAATCAAAACTCTTTTGAGATTTTCCCCCACCCCGGTGAGAATGGCTAAGATCAACAAAACAACTGGGAAAAAAATGCTGACAAAGATGTGGGAAAGGGGACCCTTAACTCACTGTTGTTACCGCAACTGGTGCAGTCCATGTGGAGATCAGTATGGAGATCTCTCAAAAAGTCCAAACTAAACCTTTGACATATGAGTGGGCTATACCACTCTTTGGCATATGTTCAAAGAACTCAACATCCTACTCCATAGATACTTGCTTAACCATGTTCATCACCACTCTCTTCACAATACCTAGCTAGGTAATACAAACAACCTATACATCCTTCAACTGACAAATGCACAATGAAAATGTGGTACATATGCACAATGGAATACACTATTCAGCTGAAAAAAAAAAACTCCTCTGAAATTATGAAATTTGCAGATAAATGTATGCAACTAGAAAATATTATATTGAGTGAGGTAACTCAGACCCAGAAATACAAACAAGTTCTCTCTCATCTGAAGTTCCTAGCTCAAAGTTTTCACATATGAGTTTGGAGTAATCACAAAAACCATGGAAATAAAAAGACATTGGTGGGTTGGGAAAAGGAGTGCTAGAAAGGGAAATAGAAGGATACAAGTAATATTAAGGGGGAAGCTAGGTAAATGGGAGGGCTTTAGAAAGGCTGGTGGGTAGAAATGAGGCTGTTTAGCATAGTGAGGAAGGGGAAAATAATAGTAAGTATGTTTCAAAAATCCATAAGGATTCATATTATTTTAAGTAAAATTACATATAGTATGTATGCATGTCCATGCACATATATGTGTGTGTTCGTATATTTAACTAAGGTCATTCCACTTGAGTTGATAATTCAACCCCCCCCACACACACATATCCCAGCAAAGATACATACCACTTAACAACAACAAAAAAATCTTCAGCATGAAGCATGAGAAACAGTCCCCCGCTTTTTTGGAGGGGTTTTCAAGACAGAATGTCCTTATGTGTGCCTGGCTGTCCTGGGACTTGCTTCGTAGACTAGGTTGGTCTTAAACTCACATAGATCTAGCTGCTTCTGCCAGCCCAGTGCTGGGACTAAACCCATGCATCACCATGCCTGGCTGGGAAACATCCTTTTGAGTTGATTGCCAAGGGAGTCTAAGAGATGCCTAAATAGGCTATTACTAGTGCCCTTGGTTGCCTCACAGAATTTCAAGGTATGTCCCTATTGCTGAAGACAATATTCACTTCATACAGAGAATTTGGAGGATCTGACCTGAAAGCCTCCTCCCGGAGTATTAGCATTCATAGTACCAGAGAATGCTAATGTCTATGAAATACAACAATGACCACCAGGGCAAGATAGCCCTAAGGATGTACCACTCTTTCTTGGCATTAACTAAGTGTTGTCTAACTGCACTTAAATGTGACTCAACAAGGGGGAATCATACCTGATACTGAAGGCTAGTGAGGTCATAGATCTTGGGAGGGGAAATTACTACAACTACTTTACTAAACAAGCATAATTCCTAACTACAATCTATATACATTTATCCTTATGTACAGATATAAGTGCAATTCTTACTCATCAAAGAAGCTTCTCTTTCCAGCAGATGGAGATCATTACAGAACACCAAAACTGGTTATAAGTGGAAAACATGGGATGCAAAGCCCCAATTGATACATCTACAACTCATCTTCTGTACCTAAGAATTAGGGAACATGCAGACGAGGGAGCAGAAAGATTGTAAGAGTCATTGGACCAGAGAGGCTGCTGTGACAGTGTGTCTCCTAGAGATGGCAAGGAAGCTTTACCCATGATAGTGCAACAATACCGCTGCCTAAACAAGACCCGAAGAATGACATCAATAGACATGATATCATGGAAGGGGAAAATCTCATGGGGCCCCACCCCTAAATAAAGACAGACAGGGCTGTTAAGAGACGAAAAATTAGTCAACCCAAGGAGAATAAGTGTCAGCCCTGAAATCATATACATACAAACGATACCACATAGACTCACAAGGTTGTATTCATATACTTTGGTGTTTATACATGTATGTAGCTATAACAATTAAAGAAAAAGACCACAGATTTGAGAGGGAGCAGGAGGCATGTAAAGAGAAGGCATAAATAATTATAATATTTTAATTAAAAAAGAAAACTACAAAAAGATTTCCCTGGTGTACATGCAAAAATTGGCAGTAAAATGCTTGCTGACTTCAAGTGTACATTAAGACCAAACATTATGACCATATTGTTTTTAACTCAGAGATTCAACTTATGGAAATCACTAAATGTAATAATACATCATACAAATAAACTGATAAAGAGAAATGATATGATCATCTTTATAGATCAAGATAGAGCATTTGATAAAGTTAAAAATGACTTCATGAAAGAAATCCTTCAAATTTGGAATGCAATATGGGCTGAGGAGGTAACTCATGTCAGTAAAGTATTTGTTCCATAAGCTTAAGGACCTGAGTTCAATACCCAGAATCCCTACACAAAAGTCTTGTGTGGTAACACACTATTATAATCCTAGAGCTTTGGAGGTGGAGGCAGGTAGATTTATTTTTGATCAAGCCAGCCTACCTAGCTTAGCACCAGGAAAATATGAGATCCAGTATCTTAGAAACAAAGTCGAATTCTCCTTAGGAACAAAATCAAAATCTGACCTCTGGATTCCCATATATACACACATGCATGCACCCACATAAAAATATACTCACATGTACCCCACACATACACAAATAAATTAGAAAGGGATGGTACATATATTTAATTAATAACAGATATGCACAACAAACTTACAGACAATACTATAATAAATGGGGAGGAGGTATTTTCTTTACAATTTAGAATATAAAGGTACCCAGTCTCTCAAGTCATTCAAAATGATACTCAAAGTCTTAGTTAGCTAGAGCACTCAGACATTAGAAAGATATAAAGGGGATAAAATATAGAAAATGAAGAAGTCTAATTTTCCAAAATTCAAAGATGACATAATTCTATAAGCAAAAGACCATATGGAGTCCATCATAAAACTGTTATTATGGATAAACACTTTCAGTAAAGCTGCAGGATACAAAAATCAACATGCAAAAGACATAAGTAACTTTCTTATATACCAACAAGAACTTCCTAAGAAAGGATATACAAAAAAACATACCATTCATAAAAGTTCTTAAAGGGTACCTAGGAATAAACCCAACCAAGAGAAAAATTTATATAATAAAAAATTTTAAGATCCAGAAAAAAATTGAAGACACTAAACAATAGACAGATCTTCTATGCTCCTGGATTAGCACAATTAATTTTGTGAAAATAGTGTATTACCAAAAGTTGTCTACAGATTCCATAAAATTCCATCAAAATTCCAATGGCATTGCTCACAGAACTAAAAAATGTAATTAAAAAGATTACAAACAGCCAAAGCAATCCTAAGTAGAAAGAATAATTCATATTATATTAGGGAACGATAGTGATAAAGCAGCCACGTGGACTGATGGAACATTACAGAGAACCTAGAAATAAACCCATACATCTATAGGCACCTAATATTTGACAAAGGTTTAAAAAACAAAACAAAAGACAGCCTATTCAACAAATGGTGCTGACAAGACTGGATATGTAGTTATATCCATATCTCCCACCCTACACAAAAATAATTCAAAATGGATTCCAAAGAACAGGGTATGGTGGCACATGACTTTATTCCAAGAACACAGGAGGGAGAGGCAGGTGCATCGCTGTAAATTCAGAGATCTCCAGAATGATTTCCAGGACAGCCAGGGTTATGCAAAGAGATCCTGTCTCAAACAAAATAGATCAAAGAACCTAAACACAACCTGAACCACTGAAATTAATAGGGAGAAAAAACACTTCAAGAAATAGCCATAGTTAGAGAGAAACTTCCTGAAACAGGAAATAATTACAAGTATTGACAAATGAGATTACATAGAATTAAAGTTTCTATATTCAGAAAAAACATTCAGAAGAATAAACAGCCTACAGAACTGAAGACAATCTTTTCTAGTTAAACTTCAGATATGGAGTTAATTTCTGGAATACTCCATATATCAATAACTATAAAACTAAACACATATACATAGAAATACAAACTACCAATCAATAAATGGGTCAATAAAGTTCTCAAAAGATACTTTAGACAGGAGTTTAATATCTAGAATATATAAGCTGCAAAGATTAAACATGAACACACACACACACCCAAGTACAATCAGTAAATAAGTTAATGAACAGACAGTTCTGAAAATGAGGGATACAAGGAACAATAAACATATTAATAAGTGTTCAGCACCCATAGTTATTTGGGAAATGAAAACTATGTTGAGATTCTATCTTATTCCAGTCAGAATGAATATCAATGAGAAAACAAATGATGGCTTAGTGGGTAAAATAACACAGCTTAGCAGCAAACAGGAATGGCTGCCTTAAGCAAGAAGCAAGGAGAGAACTAAGACTGTCCTGACTTTCACGCATTGAACATGTCAAATCTATCTCCAAACACACAAACATGCACACAAATGCACAAATTGTTTTGTGAAGATGTGGGGAAAGAACATTTATTCAAAGCTGGGTGTGTCAACTGGTACAGTCATTCTAGAAATCAGTATGAAGCTTTCTCTATGTAAAATAGTAAGAATTACCATATGACCCAGGTATATCACTCCCCAGGTATATACAAAACAATCTACATCCTACCACAGATAAACTTACACAGAGATATTTATTGCTACCCTATTCACAACAGCAAGGAAATGGAATTAGCTTACCAATGTCTATCAACAGATGAATTGATAATGAAAATGTTATACAATAGAATTTTATGTAGCAGCAAAGATAATTAAATTATGAAATTTTGAGTTAAATGAAAGGATCCAAAAATTAGTTCAGTAATAAGTAGTGACTCAATACAGATTTAGAAAGGAAAATATCACACATTGCCATTAATATTATAAATTTTAATATTTAATGTATGTGTATATATGTGGGTATGAGTATAGAGATGGGACATAAAACTAGAAAAAGTGATTATTAGATGGGAAAAGAGAATGTTAAGGCAGAGAAAAGGTCAGCCCTTAAAATATACATACTAGTATCATTCATGTAATAATACAATAAAGGAACTTCCGGAGGCATCACCATCCCTGAATTCAAACTCTACTACAGATCTATAGTAATAAAACCAGCTTGGTACTGGCAGAAAAACAGACACATGGATCAATGAAATTAAAGACCCTAATATTAATTCACATGCTTATGAACACCTGATTTTTGACAAAGAAGCCAAAACTGTACAATGGGAAAAAGAAAGCATCTTCAACAAATGGTGCTGGCATAACTGAATGCTGAGATGTAGAAGACTGCAGATAGATACATATCTATCCCCATGCACACACTCACATCCAAATGAAACAAAGACCTCAACATAAATTCAGAACCTGATAGATGGGAAAGTGGAAAGTAGCCTTGAACACATGGGCACAGGAGACCACTTCCTAAATATAAGACCAGTAGCACAGACACTGAGAACAACAATCAATAAATGGGACCTCCTGAAACTGAGAAACTTCTGTAAGGCAAAGGATACATTTGCCAATAAGACAAAATGGCAGCCTACAAAACAGGAAAAGATCTTTACCAACTCCACATTTGATGGAGGTCTGATCTCCAAAATATATAAAGAAATCAAGAAACTAGACATCAAAATATGAAATAATCCAATTTTTAAAATGGGGTATAGAGCTAAACAGAAAATTCTCAACAGAAGAAACTCAAATGTCCGAAAGACATTTAATGAATTGCTCAACATCCTTAGCTGAGATACCATCTTACACCTATCAGAATGACTAAGAGCAAAAACATTCATGGTAGCTTATGCTGGGGAGGATGTGGAAAAGGGGGAACCCTCCACCACTGCTGGTGGGAGTGCAAACTTGTACAGCCACTTTGGAAATCAGTATGGAAGTTTCTCAGAAAATTGGGAATCAATCTATCTCTCAAGACCCACCAATACCACTCTTGGTCATATAACAAAAGGATGCATAATCATACCACAAGGACATTTGCTCAACTATGTTAATAACAGCATTACTTGTAATAATCAGAACCTGGAAACAACCTAGATGCCCCTCAAAAGCATAAAGAAAATGTGGTACATTTATCTACACAATAGAGTATTACTCAGTGGTAAAAACCAATGAAATCTTGAAATTTGTAGGCAAACGGAACTATAAAAAAAAAATCATCCTGAGTGAGGTAACCCAGTACATACTCACTCATAAGCGGATATTAGACATAAAGCAAAGGATAACCAGGCTACAATCCACAACTCCAGAGACAGTAGGTAAAAAGGGGGGGTTCTAAGAGGGGAACACATGGAGGGCTCCAGGAGGAAAAAATAGTTGAGATCTCCTGGGTAAACTGGGAGGAGAAATAGAAAGGACAGGATGGGAGGTGGAAACATGAGGGATACAGAAGGCCAAGTTGAAGGAGGGATGAAGGGCGAGAATAATGAAAGAGATATCTTGACAAAGGGAACCATTATGGTGTTAGAAACCTGGTGCTAGAAAAACTCTCAGGAATCCACAGGGATAATACCAAGACTACTAGCAATAGTGGAAAGGTTGCCTGAACTAGCCTTCCCCTTTACTCAGATTAGTGACTACCCTAATTGTCATCATAGAACCTACATCCAGTAACTGACGGAAGCAGAAGCAGTGATTCACAGTCAAGCACTGGGCTGAGCTCCTGGAGTTCAGTTGAAGAGAAGGAGGAGGAATCATATGAACAACGAGGGTAGAAATCAAGAGTATGATGGGGAAAACCAGACACAGCTGATCCAAGCTAGTGGGAGCTCATGAACCATGGACTGACAGCTGGGGGGGGGGGGCTGCAGGAGACCAAACTAGGCTCTCTGAATGTAGGTGACAATTATGTGACTTGATCTTTTGGGGGGAGGGGGCTGGAAGTGGGACAAGGGCCTATCCTGGGTGCATGAACTGGGTTTTGGAGCCCATTTCCTATGGTGGGATACCTTGCTCAACCTTGGTACAGTGTAGGGGCTTGGTCTTGCTTCAAATTGGTATGCCAGACTGTGTTAACTCCCCAAGGAAGACCTTATCCCCTGAGGAGTGGACAAATGTGGGAATGGGGAAGATAGGGGTGGAAGAAGGGGAGGAAGAGGAACTGGGGTTGGCATGTAAGGTTAAAAATAAATAAATAAATAAAAAATAGTACAAAAAATGCAAACCCTATTCCATTGTCCAAAAAAAGAATCCATGAATTTTGAAGGGAGTGGGAAGGGGTATATGGGAAGGTTTGGAGGAAGAAAAGCAAAAAGAGACATGTAATTAAACTATAACCTCAAAATAATAATAAAAGAAAATAAAAAGGGGGGTTGTTTGTTTTTTACAAAGTTGATCCTATCTCCTAAATCTACCCCACTCCCTGATTATCACATCTTCTCTCTGTTCTTTACTTCTCTCAGGCTCCACTAAGATACCATCCACCATGTTTTTAATAATATTGGGCTTAAATCCAAGATGTTAGCACTTTGCTTTTCAATCTCTAAAACAGTGAGTTATATAATGTTTGTTTCTGTGATGTTAGCCTTTGGTATTTTGTATCAATAGAATTTTATACCAATAGAAAATGGAATCAACTGACACATACAGTACACTAATAATGGAGAAAACTATAATGAAAGTACAAATCAATGTTTCCTAGCTGTTAGGGTTCTAGAATGGGGTGACATAAGGGAGATTTTTGAGTGATAGCATTTTTCTGCATCTTGACTGGCAGTGTGTGTATGTGTGAATGCCTATGCATGCGTGTGTGTGTGTGTGTGTGTGTGTGTGTGTGTGTGAGAGAGAGAGAGAGAGAGAGAGAGAGAGAGAGAATGTTTTAAAAACCACAAAGCTTTATATCAAAATTGTTCTGTCACAGATCACAATAGACCTAGCTTCCTAGGTATAGAACATACATGAAAATAAGAATATATCATGTACTTCAAAGTTTCACATCTCTGTCTCCCTTCTCAAAGGAAGAAACTGGTTATTTTTATTAGATTATAAATATGAGGAAAGACTCATTTAATCTGTAATTACAATGTACAATAACTTAAGTATAAGAAAAATAAAGGAACTTATCTTTATAAAACTGTCTCCTTATAATAGAATTCAAATCACATTTAATCTGTATATTCTTTAATTTTCATAGTTGGCTATATCTGTAAGAAACTGATCTCAGATGCTCAGGGTAGTTCACACCTGTAATCTCAGTACTTGGCAGCACGGGGGAGGGGGGAGAGGAGGGGCTGCTCAGGTGGATCACAAGTTTGAGGCCAGCCTGGTCCACATGATGATACCCCATCACAAATGAACAAAATGAATTTAATTTCTAACAAAGGTATAAAATTGGAGATACTAATTACTTTAAAAATTCAAGGAAAAGATATTATGATCAGGATGTTTGATACTAGAAAATATAAGCAAGCTCCCAACTAAATGCTTTTTTAAAAGTAAGAGCTGCCTTTGTCATGGTATCTCTTCACAGCAGTAGAACAGTGACTATGACAGGAGCTGGTACCAGGGAGTTGGGTATTGCTATGGTAGGCCTGTCAATGCTGTTAGTTGGAGTAATACAGAAGACTTAGGGACTTTGAACTAGAAAAGCAACTGGATGCTTTAAGTGGGGCTTAGTTGGCCATCTCAGTAGGAACATGGAAGACAGTGCTGAGGGAGATTTGAACTATGTAGATCCCAACTAAGAAGTTTCAGAGGGGAAGAATATTAATAAATGGCCTTGAGGCCCTTCTTGGGATATTCTGTTGAAGACTGTGGCTGGTTTTTGCCTTTGTGCTAAAAAAAATCTGCCTGAAGTTTAATTGGAGACTTTTGGATTAATAAATAGTGTTGGCAGAGGAAGTTTCACGACATTCCAGTACTGACTATGTTGCTTGGTTACTGGTTGTCAATTTTAAGCAGATCTCTAATGAAAAAGACAAGCTGAGTGAGGAAAAATACAAAATGTACAGTTTTGGGAAAAAAGGAGCACCCAGAAATGTAATGTTGGAGCCAAGTCCACTGCTCAAGGAAATGAAAAGTTTAAATGGAATAAAGGAATTGGTGACCTCAGGGCAAGACTCCCACCTACCTAAGCTTCCAATCTTTTAAAAAAGAATGAAAAGCATAGTAAGTGAAGGGAATCAACAAAAACAGAAAGCTGATACAACAGTAATTGAATTAGGGGGTCAAATTCCAGCCCAAATCAGCAGCAGAACTTGGCAGCTTTGGCCACAGATTCTGGCTTTAGAGTTGGCAAGGATCCTAGTAGGGGTTATGGAATCTCCTTCAGAGGCTAAGGAAAGCTGCTGAGGCCAGGCCTGTGTCAGGGGTGTCCCTGCATGGAGGCTTAGAGAGGCCACTGGATGAAAATGTGAAGCTTAAGCTTTGTTGGAGACCAGAGCTGTGGGATACCTGCCAAAGAAAGCTACTAACAAGAAGTGCAACCAGCCTGAGAGAAAAAGGTGTGTTGCAGTCAATGGTGCTGACAGGAGTTGGAGAACTGAACAGTGATTGATATCAGACATGGAGATACAGAGTTTAAGAGTTTGTCCTGCTTTGACCCAGTATTTCCTTACTATGCTCCACTTCTTCCCTATTGAAATGGTAATGTATATCCTGTGCCATTCTATGTTGAAAGTGTGGGGTCCACTTTTTGATTTTGATTTTATAGAGAGTTATAGTTAAGAGATTGCCATGAGTCTCAGAAAAGACTGAACTTCTGACTTCTTTTTAAAGACTTATTTATTTGTATTTTCTGTACACTGACATTTTGCCCATATGCATGTCTGTGTGAAGGTGTCCGATCTCCTGAAACAGGAATTACAGACATTTGTGAGCTGCCATGTGAGTGTTGGGAATTGAACCCAGGTCCTCTGGAGGAGCAGCCAGTGCTCTTAACCACTGAGCAACTCTTCAACCCCTTGAACTTCTGGCTTTTTAACAGTGTTGAGATTGTGAAAAACAGTACTTTTTGTAGTTAGACTAAATGTAGTATGATATGGCCCACAAGCCTATAGGGGAATATGGTGGTTTGACTCATATATATTAGAATGCTTAGTCACAATGATTAGGAGGTGTGACCTTTTGGAGGAA